>NC_042958.1:48275163-48575163 GCF_901001165.1 Salmo trutta
TAGCACTCAACATCCCAACACCTTGTGGTTTGTAAATATGACACTCCCAAGACATCTAAACGGAGCTTACTATTGGTAAATATCTTCTGAATATTGCATCACCGGATGAGGATAGAATATGATGGAACATTTATATGGATGCACAGGCATGTATGCCTTGACATGAATGCTTTAAGGGATATTCAATTCAGTGATGTGTTGTGTTTCTGTTTTCAGCCCTCACTATGTAGTGAGGCTGTGTGTCTGTGTGTGTGTGTGTGTGTGTGTGTGTGTGTGTGTGTGTGTGTGTGTGTGTGTGTGTGTGTGTGTGTGTGTGTGTGTGTGTGTGTGTGTGTGTGTGTGTGTGTGTGTGTGTGTGTGTGTGTGTGTGTGAGTGTGTGTGTGTGTGCACATGTGTTGAGATTTCAGCCCAGAGGGTACTTGAAGGACAATATTCGGAGCAGGAGAGGAGCCTTAGGATCACCTTTCCTCTACACACTGAAGGTCTTCTCCTTTCGCTTTTGTCTCTAGCGACTACACTGTTTCTGTGCTGAAGGACACAGACACGGCCCACTCATCTAGAACAGCATCAGGCTCATCAAAAGAGAAACACCTTGATTTTGGACCATCTCAGTCTAGTGGAGGAAAATGAGCATTCAACTGGGCCGGCTCAGCATCTTTTCCCGGCCCCGCAACGATCAATGTCATTTGGTAGGTATCGCTAGTTATACCTCTCCTTAAGCCTACAGGCATCTTCTTCAGCACTTTTCAATACGGGATCAACAAGAAAAAGTGCAATCCCTGAGTTTGGGATGAGGGATAGGATAGCGAAATGATAAGAGGCATCAGTCCATCAGTGATTTGTATCTCAATTAATCATTACATGATAGACATAATATACTCTACGGGCATATTAAACTTCCAGAGTGGAATCTCTGCTAGTTTCAAAGTTATGGAACATTTTATAAAGAGTAGGCATAGTAGGCAATGTGACCAATCACAGCCCTCTTTGTATCATTGCACATCCGCAAATCGCCAGTAGAGGGCGACCATTTTGAATCCATTTTCACATTCACTCTGTTGGTAATCCTAACTCTGAACGTATCAGAGATCCCACTCTGGAACTTTGATATGACCGTAGAATATATTATGTTCAGCAATATTGAACATTTGTCAAATCAAAATGTGTATATTTTCAATATCCATGTTTATAGTTTTCAATATTCATAAAAATAAAAAAAGATGCTGAAAACAAATTACTACTTATATTACAGAGTAAGCAGTAAAGTTTCATAGGAAGCTAATGTTTGCTTTTTACCGCCTACAGATGAAACACTGTGGAGACTTAAGGGAGGCCTTTGATCAATTATTTCTCAATTAGGCTTTTAGATAAAAATATCAAATATCTGTCAACAATCCAACCTCCAAATGACTATCCTATACTCTGTTGCTGAGGATCGGAAAGAATGGAGCAGATTTCAGGAGCAGGACAAGACACCCTCTTTTTGACTGATGACTGATAGGCCTATCTGGCTTATATGATTATGATGGTCATAATGCTTCTTCACAGTGTCATAAAGTGTATTTAAAATATGATGAAAAAAACATGACTGTAAATAATAATAGTTCATTACAACAACAACAAAGGATTTAATAAATAAACTTACAAGCAAAAGGAAACTTCTTGGCAGGTAACAAAATCATTTGAATAAATGTGGGTTTTGAAACTCTTATGTAGGTGTCATAACCAGCTATAAAATAATGCAATATACTGTATGTCACAACAGGTATGACTATGGGTCAAGACAGTGTTATGACCATATTGTGACAGGTTATGACCAATTATGTCAGCGATTATGACATTATGACATGGTTATGACCGTTTCATAACGTGTTATTGCAGTTTCTCAGTACGACATGTAAAATGACCTGAGTCCGATGGTTACTCATGGTGCATCAGAACAAAGGTGGAGAAGAGCAGCAGGTGAACTCACCTCTCGTAAAGGATGTTCATTCAGTTTCCTTTGAAGTCACAGACCATGACAGTGATGTGATGACATGGGGAGTTATTATCTAAAAAAGGATCTTGGAGACATTTGTGTCGTTTGAGTTTATGAATATCTCAGTATGATGCATAGTAATGTCTGGAACGGAGCGAATGGAATGGAAACCATTTGTTTGATGCATTTGATACCAATCCACCTATTCCACTCCAGCCATTAACACAAACCCATCCTCCCCAATTAAGGTGCCACCAACCTCCTGTGGTATGATGTACTATATATTAGAGACTAGAGGCTAGAGCAAGGCGGGGTAAAGTGCAGCCCGCCAGGCACTTCAATCTGATCCTTTTTACTCTCTGATTTCGTGGTATCCAGTTGGTAGTTACAGTCTTGTCCCATCAGTGCAACTCCAGTACGGACTCAGGAGAGACGAAGATCGAGAGCCGTGCGTCCTCCGAAACACGACCCAGCCAAGCTGCACTACTTCTTGACACAATGCCCACTTAACCCGGAAGCCAGCCTCACCAATGTGTCGGAGGAAACACCTTACACCTTCCGACCGTGTCAGCGTGCATGCGCACGGCCCGCCACAGGAGTCACTAGAGCACAATGGGACAAGGAAATCTCAGCCGGCCAAACCCTCTCCTAACCCAAACGACACTGGGCCAATTGTGCACCGCCTCATGGGTCTCCCAGTCATGGCCAGCTGTGACACAGCCTGGGATCAAACCCGGGTCTGTAGTGACGCCTCAAGCACTGCGGTGCAGTGCCTTAGACCGCTGTGCCACTCGGGATGCACCCACAAATAGATTTTAACAAACAATTGATCCCCCAAAAAATGCGTCCCTCCGTTGAATTTCAAATTCCCGATTTGACCCTCTGAGCCAAAAATGTAAGGTCTAGAGGGGTTAGGGCTTGAGGGGTTAGGGCTAGAGGGGTTAAGGGGTTAAGGGGCTAGGGGTTGATTTTAGACGGACACATGATGGACATATGCCCTCGTTCATGAGTGCCATCACAGACGAGATGGACTGCAATCTGTCTTCTCCCCAGGCTCTGCTTCTAACACCACTAATTAGAAAACACAAAAAGAGTCATCCTCCCCATTTTCCATTTTTTTAAATATTTTTGTTGTCGGAATTTCTCTCTCTCTCTTTCTCTCTCTCTCTCTCTCTCTCTCTCTCTCTCCTCACATTTAACTTTTTTTTCTTCACTAATTACAATATTAGACAGAACACCCACACCGAGTCACAGGCATACAGACCCCAGTTAATCTCCTCTGTCACTCCCAATTCTGAGACTGATGGTGACTGTAACGCAGCCCTTTAAAGAGACATGTGGTCACACACACGCTTGCACGCACGCACGCACCCAACCACACACACACACACACACACACACACACACACACACACACACACACACACACACACACACACACACACACACACACACACACACACAGACCCACACACACAAACACACACACACACACAGACCTTGGGGTTTCTGACCACCCAACTTCTCCATTAGCTGATTACTGCAGACTAGTTCATATTAAACACAGACCTGTGAAGACAGTACTGAGACTAGCTTTACTCCTCTGTCTAGAAGATGGATGGAGGAAGCTACTGGGTTCTATTACACATGTATTTTGGGCTTTGGAAAATCAAATTACAGTAATGGCTTTTTGTTGCTAATCAGACTCATTGCTTCAAAAGGTGCAATATGCAGAAATCTCTCTGCCGTTTCCTGGTTGCTAAAATTCTAATCGTTTGCTTAACTTCAGTTTATGTGATAAAAAAAATCAATGTAGAGATTCATTGTACTATCTAAACTGCTGTGAAATATATTTTCTGTTACCAAAAATATAGTATTTTCAGCTGTTTGAAGCTGGTGTACAAAACCATAAGGAAAAGATGCAAAACAAAACTTAAGAACAGGAAGCATAGAAATAGAGCACATAGAACAGATCTACCGCTTCTTAGACTTGTTTTCATTGACAATGATAGATCTATAACTAATTTCTATGTGAATTTGATCGGATCGCCCAAAAAGTTAGATATTGCAGCTTTAAAGGATGAATTTGAATTGAGACGAATTTAAACACCAGTTTGGTTAATGTTATGTATTCTGATTCTAAATCTGTGTCTCTGGGCAACTTTAATCAGTGACATTTCTCAGTTAATTAAAGCACTGTATTTTTATTCACTGTTTGTTCGGGTGAGAGAAATCAATCAACTTATGTTTGCTTGAGGGACATTTTCAGAACCTTTTAGGTTCCTAAGAGTTCTATTTGCCAAATGATTTGATTTATACAGTAGATTCTTGGATGTGCAATGATACCTGAAAGTGTGAACTAGAGGAACCAGATGGTCATATAACACATTGTAACAGCAAAGATACAATTTGGCCACACTTCCATGCTTCACCGCCTCCCTCTACAAAGAGATTTCATGCACAATATGTAAAGTAATGGGCATCTCAATCAAAAGACAATTTATCTGCCAAACGAGGACTGCCAAATCTACTGCACCATCCCTTTCAGTTGTTGAAATATAATACAAAAGCACTTTTCTCATTTATCTTATTCGGCTAGGACTTGGTTCGAGGTATATAACAGATCTAGGATCAGATTATTGTATCATCAACCCTAACCTTAAAGGTAGACTCAGCGATATGATTTACTGTAGGTGCACAAAGTTAACAGCATAGAGGATCAATTCCCGCAACAACTACGAGCATTGAAACGAGAGGCTAAACTTCTCAGCTGTTTTGGTCCCGTACTTACCACCCCCTAAGGGATGGAGCGAAATTTACAGAATGGTTACCTGCAGGAAAATGTGGGAGGGTCATTTATTTTTTTAAATCTAGTACAGGGGAAGGTCATGTCATTTCTACATGATGAAATGTCAACGTTTCTCATTGTTTTAGAATTAGTTGCTTGTTAGGCTATGTATTGATGTGTCCCTGATGCCGCCCCTCATCTCTGATTCTACGCCGGGCGCGCAATATCAATTGTGCCTTTAGGCTATTTAGTGTGGTCTCAATCAAATGATCCATAGCCATAGCACAAAGCAAAGTTATATTTCTAAAATAGCTGCTGGGATGGTGTAAATAAAACTAAACTGCATTACACACTGCGTTGGATATTCCAACCCTGAGCCCCGGCCTACTCTGCTCTTACTGATCAACAACTTTTTGCTTAACCAATGGCTGTGCTGTGTAGGGCTACAGTGGCAGTTCAGAAGGAGAGTCAAAGGTTTCTTCTAGGCCTAGTCCAAAAAATGTACTTACGTGCAGACTAGCCTATAGCCTACGCTATACTGTATATACGAAAGTATGTGGACACCCCTTCAAATTAGTGGATTTGGCTATTTCAGCCACACCCATTGCTGACAGGTGTATAAAATCAAGCAGACAGGCATTCAATCTCCACCGACGAACATTGGCAGTAGAATGGCCTTACTGAAGAGCTCTGTGACTTTCAACGTGGCACCGTCATAGGATGAATTTGACTGGCCTGCACAGAGCCCTGTCCACAATCCCAGCAAACACCGTTTGGGACGAATTGGAACGCCGACTGCGAGCCAGGCCTAATCACCCAACGTCAGTGCTCAACCTCACTAATGCTCTTGTGACTGAATAGAAGCAAGTCCCCGCAGCAATGTTCTAACATCTGGTGGAAATCCTTCCCAGAAGACTGGAGGCCGTTAGAGCAGCAAAGGGGGGGACCAACTCCATATTAATGCCCATGATTTTGGAATGAGATGTTCAACGAGCAGGTGTCCACATACTTTAGGTCATGTAGTGTATGTTCTGGACCATTTGAGAAAGAGAGCGCGAAGATGAGGAGGTCAACTTTGATATCTTACTACTACTATAGTTTATTTTACTAAAAATAATATATTTCTTACCCATTATGTATTTATCAAGAATTATTGACTTGAAAATAAGACAAATTCAAGTAACTTACATTGGTCTACTTCCTATTTGACAGACAAAATTAGGATATAGGCTGCTATATCCATAGATTTGTTGGTAATTTCCTCCACCCATCCTGCACGCTTTAAATAGCCTACCTCCGTATCAGTGAAGGCCTGTTAAGTTAAAACCAAGACTCAAATTGAGGGTGTATGAGAGGGTATGCCATAGGCCTACCTTACATTAAAGAAAATAACGAAAAACACAGGCTTGTTAGCTTAAGATTTTCAAGAAATAAAATGGATCCGATTATATAAAGTGATTTGTATCACTGCTTTGGTCCGCGATGATTTATGCTAGAAACGAGCTGTAAAGTGCCCAGGTGTCACATGTGCTCCCTCTCTGTCCTCTAGGTCCTCAGGCTGCTCGTTATGGCGCACACCTGTCACCATCGGTACGCACACATGCGTGTCATCAGACTCACTTGGACTCCATCACCTCCCTGTTTACTTTCCCTATATATGTCACTCCCTTTGGTTCCTTCCCCAGGCGTTTTTGTTTCTGTTTCATGTCTGTGCATTGTTCGTGTTTCTTGTTTTGTATTATGTTTTCATTTATTAATGAAATGATTCACTCCCTGAACTTGCTTCCTAACTCTCAGCGCACATTGTTATAGAATAATGCCTCACCTAACAGAAGCATCAGGGAGTGTTTTTTTTTGTGTCAGGTGGAATGACGTCGGGTCCGAGAGCCGCTACAGGCCTTCATGCCTCAGCCGGATCGCCAGACTCCCCTGCCTCAGCCCAGCTCGTCGGGCTTTCATGCCTTCACCGGATCGCCAGGCTCCCCTGCTTCCACCGGCTCATCAGGCTCTCATGCCTCAGCCGGATCGCCAGGCTCCCCTGCCTCAGCCGGTCTGTCAGGTGCCGGTGTCCTAGCCGGTGACAGGTTCCTGTGCATCAGCAGGGTGTCTGCTCCTGATCCCTGGGATCGTCCCTTGGGTTGGTGTCCTGCGGCTGGAGCCGGGGAGGGTGTAGCGTCAGTTATGCTCTCTCTCCGGTGCTCTAGGTCGCCATGCTCCTGCATCTCAGCTGGACTGACAGATTTCCTGCGCCTCTGCAGAGGTGACCGGTCCGCTCCTGATCCCCGGGATCGTCTTTTTGGTTGACGCCCTGCGGCTGGAGCCACACGTCGGGGAGGGGGTACTGTCACATGTGCTCCCTCTCCGTCCTCTAGGTCATCAGGCTGCTCGTTATGGCACACACCTGTCACCATCGTTACACGCACCTGCGCATCATCAGACTCACCTGGACTCCATCACCTTCCTGATTACCTCCCCTATATCTGTCACTCACTTTGGTTCCTTCCCCAGGTGTTATTGTTTCTTGTCTGTGCGTTGTTCGTGTTTCTTGTTTTGTATTATGTTTTTATTTATTGATTCACTCCCTGAACTTGCTTCCTGACTCTCAGTGCACATCATTACACTGGGAAAGATGTGAATCTGATGCATATAGGGATATCATTGTTTAATTTCTTTCACATTCAGAGGCTGACTTTGCTTGCAAAGTAATCTATAATTCTGTCACAATTAAGTGATTAAGCTATTCACTTTCTGTACAATCAATCTGGTCTCAGAGCATTTCTTCTTATTATGTACTTAATTCAGAGTTTGTCCATTTAGTATGATATGTTATGTTTCGTATGGTATGTATTAATTCGTGGATGTCCATCACCCATTCCGTATGATATGTTACGAATTACATGTTACTGTGACGATCGTCGTAATGAGGAGACCAAGGTGCAGCGTGGTAAGTGCTCATGATTATCTTTATTTAACTCAGAACACTAAAACAAAACAATAAACAACGGAAAACGAACGTCACGTTCTGCAGGCTAACTGAGCAGTACAAAAACAAGATCCCACACCTGAAAGTGGGAAAATGGGCTGCCTAAGTATGATTCCCAATCAGACACAATGATAGACAGCTGCCTCTGATTAGGAACCATACTTGGCCAAACAACAAAGAAATAGAAAACATAGAATGGAACATAGAACTACAAAATCTAGAATGCCCACCCAAATCACACCCTGACCTAACCAAAATAGAGAAATAAAAGGGCTCTCTAAGGTCAGGGCGTGACAGTACCCCCCCCCCCCCAAAGGTGCGGACTCCCGGCCGCAAACCTGAACCTATAGGGGAGGGTCCGGGTGGGCATCTACCCATGGTGGCGGCTCTCCGGTTCGGGGACTCTGGACTGCGGACCGCCGCTGAAGACTCTGGACTGCGGATCGTCGCTGAAGACTCTGGACTGGGGAACGTCGCTGGAGGTTCCTGACAGTGGGCCATCTCAGGAGGTTCCGGACTGTGGGCCGTCTCAGGAGGTTCCGGACTGTGGGCCGTCTCAGGAGGTTCCGGACTGTGGGCCGTCTCAGGAGGTTCCGGACTGTGGGCCGTCTCAGGAGGTTCCGGACTGTGGGCCTTCTCAGGAGGTTCCGGATGGGGGACTGTTGCTGCAGGCTCCATGCCATGGATCATCACTGCAGGCTCCGCGCCATGGATCACCACTGGTGGCTTTGTGCCATGGATAATCACTGGAGGCTCCGGGCCATGGATTATCACTGGAGGCTTCGTGCCATAGATCATCCCTACAGGCTCCGGGCCATGGATCATCCCTACAGGCTTCTTGCCATGGATTATCACTGGAGGCTCCGGGCCATGGATTATCACTACAGGCTCCGGGCCATGGATTATCACGGGAGGCTTCACTGGAGGCTTCGGACCATGGATCATCACTGGAGGCTTCTTACGTGGAGCCGGAACAGGTCTCACCGGACTGGGGTACGTCGCTGGAGGCTCCGGACTGGGAGACGTCGCCGGAAGCTCTGGACTGGGAACTGTCGCCGGAAGCTCTGGACTGGGAACTGTCGCCAGAGGCCTGATGCGTGGGGCTGGCACAGGTGGCACCAGACTGGTAAAACGCACTTCAGGGCGAGTACGGAGAGCAGGAACAGGACACACCAGACTGGAGAGACTCACTGGAGGCCGGGTGCGTGGAGCAGGTACAGGTGGCGCCAGACTGGTAACACGCACCTCAGGGCGAGTACGGGGAGCTGACTCAGGTGGCACCAAACTGATAACACGTTCCTTTGGGAAAAATCAGTGCATCCTCCACCAACTCAACAACTCTCCCATATCTCTTTTCTCCTGGATTGGCTCTGGTTCCCTCCTCGGCTCCGCCGACTGGCCCATGTGCCCCCCCCCCCCAAAAAAAATTTTTTTTATTGGGGTTTCTGTGGCCTTCCTTCCCGACTTCGTAGCTGTCCCTCCTTTGCTGCTTCCGCATGCTTCCCTGGCAGGCTCTTGTCTCCTGCCACTATTCCTTCCAAAGTATAGGATATACTCCTCCTAATCTCCTCAATCGTCCACTGGTCCATACCACGCTGCTTGGTCATATTGTGGTGGGATCTTCTGTGAAGATCGTCGTAATGAGGAGACCAAGGTGCAGCATGGTAAGTGCTCATGATTATCTTTATTTAACTCAGAACACTAAAACAAAACAATAAACAACGGAAAACGAACGTCATGTTCAGCAGGCTAACTGAGCTGTACAAAAACAAGATCCCACACCTGAAAGTGGGAAAATGGGCTGCCTAAGTATGATTCCCAATCAGAGACAACGATAGACAGCTGCCTCTGATTAGGAACCATACTGGCCAAACAACAAAGAAATAGAAAACATAGAATGGAACATAGAACTACAAAATCTCAAATGCCCACCCAAATCACACCCTGACCTAACCAAAATAGAGAAATCAAAGGGCTCTCTATGGTCAGGGCGTGACAGTTACGAATATACCAAATGTACAATATGTTATGAATTCTATCTAGGTGGCAAGGTGGCTAACATTAGCTAGCTGGCAATGTTAGCTATGCTTCAGGTTAGAGTTAGGGGTTAGGGTTAAGTTTAGCAATTAGGTTAAATGGTTAGGGGAAGATGTATGTGGCAAAGTAGCTAAAAAGTAGTAAGAACCTGAAAAGTTGCTAAAATGCTAAAGTTGTCCATGATGAGATTCGAACATGCAATCTTTGTGTTGCTAGACATTCGCATTATACGCCTGCCCACCTGTCCGTTCGTCCATCCGTCCATCCATCCATACCTCCATCGATCCACCCACCCTACTTTCATTTTTTCCCTTACATAACCATCTGTCTTGTGTAACCATACCAAACGTAACATATCATACTATTTTAAGTGTCCTGGGTATATATACATATACTATGTTACGTCTAGTCTATGAAACCAGGCTGAACTTTTATGCATAAAAAACAAACTGGATCTGCTGGACGTATTCAGCCTCTCTTGGAGGACAATGTCAGCCTACTAAAAATGTGTAAGTAAGTACAAAGGCAAACTTGAGCGTCTGCTTGGCATTAGCAGTGAGCTTGAAACTCCAAACCAATCCATCCTTAAAGAGATACTGTACAGTAGCTGCTGAATGTGTTGTCAGTGTACTCAGTGTCTATACATAAATAAATACAATCAGTCAAAATACTTCACCAGAGAGTTATCCACAGAGATTCATTAACTTGTTTAAAAATAGCTGTGGATGTTCTTATAGGCACTTAAGTATTGCCAAAATAATCTCGGGAGTTGATAGGCTTGAAGTCATAAACAGCGCTATGCCTCAAGCATTGTTAAGAGCTGCTGGCAAAATGCAGTTAAGTGCTGTTTGAATGAATGCTTATGAGCCTGCTGCTGCCTACCACCTCTCAGTCAGACTGCTCTATCAAATATCAAATCATAAACTTAATTATAATATAACAAACACAGAAATACGAGCCTTAAGTCATTAATATGGTCAAATCCGGAAACTATCATTTCGAAAACAAAATGTTTATTCTTTCTTTCAGTGAAAGAATAAACGTTCCATATTTTATTGAACGGGTGTCAACCCTTAGTCTAAATATTGCTGTTACATTGCACAACCTTCAATGTTATGTCATAATTATGTAAAATTCTGGCAAATTAATTGCGGTCTTTGTGAGGAAGAAATGGTCTTCACACATTTCGCAACAAGCCAGGCGACCCAAACTGCTGCATATACCCTGACTCTGCTTACAATGAACGCAAGAGAAGTGACACAATTTCAGGCACCACATTTCACAAGCGTGATGGCCTATGCGTAGTGGGGAAGGCCGCAGAGCGCGTGGCGATAGGCCAAGCTGATTATTGAGATATGGCTGTCAGTGAAAATCAATGCGTCTAAAATATGTGTGAAGATAATGTGTCTTGATTTACATGTTGAGACAAGAAGAGGGGGAGGGATGTGTGGCAAAGAAATATTGGCATGTCTCAGCTTCGAGATGGACCTTCATATATATAATCATTGGGCCGGACCCAGTTGATTGATTTGATACAATGTTGCACTTCACTAGCAATAGCTCAAGTCAAGATAGATAGAAGGAGGAAGACAAGCGAAGAGAGAGATAAATGAAATAACTTTGTCAGCAAATTTCCCAGTGTTTAATTAACACTTAAAGTGTTGACCCATATAGACACTGAACAGTGTTTAATTAACACACTGCTTAGTGTAATGTATTTTTTGCATGTTTCCCAGAGTGCCTCTCAAGAAAATGGTTGAATGCAACAACCATACATTCATGTGTGGTACCTCTACAATTTACTCAAAATGCACTCTGGGAAATATTGGAATAAGGTTTCACACTAAGCAGTGTGTTAATCTAAAACTTTTCCAGTGTTTACATGGGTCCACGGACTCCACACATATTAATTATAAGTCCATGTCCCAGGCCATTTGTTGTGTAGATGCATATATACAGTGCAATTAGAAAGTATTGCGACCCCTTAACTTTTTCCACATTTTGTTACATTACAGCCGTATTCTAAAATGGATTAAATCATTTTTCCCACTCATCAATCTACACACAATGCCCCATAATGACAAAGCAAAAACAGGTTTTTAGAATTTTATGCACATTTATTTTTTTAATTACTGAAATATCACATTTATATAAGTATTCAGACTCTTTACTCAGAACTTTGTTGAAGCACTTTGTAAGCGGCTACAACCTTGTCACGTCCTGACCATAGAGAACTCTTATTTTCTATGGTAGAGTAGGTCAGGGCGTGACTGGGGGGGTTATCTAGTTTATTTAGTTCTAAGTTGTTTTGGTTCTAGTTTCTTTTGGGATATTTATATCTTTAAAATGGGATATAATACCATTTTGACCATAGAGAGCTCTTATTTTCTATGGTAGAGTAGGTCAGGGCGTGACTGGGGGGGTTTATCTAGTTTATTTAGTTCTAAGTTGTTTTGGTTCTAGTTTCTTTTGGGAAGTGTATCTTTAAAATGGGATATAATAGTTGTATGTTTGAGAAATTTGAATTATACGATTTTTGTTGTTTTGCATTTGGCGCCCTGCTATTTCACTGGCTGTTGGCGAGTGTGTCCCGCACGCTAGCGTCCCACATACCCCAGAGAGGTTTTAAGGACAAAAAAGTCAAGGTATTGGAGTGGCCATCACAAAGCCCTGACCTCAATCCTATAGGAAATGTGTGGGCAGAACTGAAAAAGCGTGTGCGAGCAAGAAGGCCTACAAACCTGATTCAGTTACACCAGCTCTGTCAGGAGGAATGGGCCAAAATTCACCCAACTTATTGTGGGAAGCTTGTGGAAGGCTACCCGAAACGTTTGACCCAAGTTAAACAATTTAAAGGCAATGCTACCAAATACTAATTGAGTGTATGTAAACTTCTGACCCACTGGGAATGTGATGAAAGAAATAAAAGATGAAAGAAATCTTTCTCTCTACTATTATTCTGACATTTCACATTCTTAAAATAAAGTGGTGATCCTAACTGACTTAAGACAGGGAATATTTACTATGATTATATGTCAGGAATTGTGGAAACAGAGTTTAAATGTATTTGGCTAAGGTGTATGCAAACTTCTGACTTCAACTGTACATGTTTCAAGCCGACCACAATAGTCCCTGTGCCCAAGGAAGCGAAGGTAACCTGCCTAAATGATTACTGCCCTGTAGCACTCACTTCGGTAGCCACGAAGTGCTTTGAAACGCTGGTCATGGCTCACATCAACAGCATCCTCCCGGATACCCTAGACCCACTCCAATTCACATACCGCCCCAACAGATCCACAGATGATGCAATCTCAATCGCACTCCACACTGCCCTTTCCCAACTGGACAAAAGGAACACCGATGTGAGAATGAGGTTCATTGACTACAGCTCAGCGTTTAACACCATAGTGCCCACGAAGCACATCACTAAGCTAAGGACCCTGGGACTAAACACCTCCCTCTACAGCTGGATCCAGATCATCCTGACCGGTTGCATCACCGCCTGGTATGGCAACTGCTCGGCATCTGACCATAAGGCACTACAGAGGCTAGTGCGTACGGCCCAGTACATCACTGGGGCCAAACTTCCTGCCATCCAGGACCTATATAATAGGCGGTGTCAGAGGAAAGCCCAGAAAATTGTCAGACTCCAGTCTCCCAAGTCATAGACTGTTTTCTCTGCTACCGCACGGCAAGTGGTACTGGTGCGCCAAGTCTAGGACCAAAAGGATCCTTAACAGTTTCTACCCCTAAGCCATAAGACTGCTGAACAATTAATCAAATGGCCACTGGACTATTTACATTGACCCCCCCCCCCCCCATTTGTTTTGTACACTGCTGCTATTCGCTGTCTATCTATGCATTTACATTTACATTTAAGTCATTTAGCAGACGCTCTTATCCAGAGCGACTTACAAATTGGTGCATTCACCTTAAGATATCCAGTGGAACAACCACTTTACAATAGTGCATCTAAATCTTTCGGGGGGGGGGGGGGGGGGTAGAAGGATTACTTTATCCTATCCCAGGTATTCCTTAAAGAGGTGGGGTTTCAGGTGTCTCCGGAAGGTGGTGATTGACTCCGCTGTCCTGGCGTCGTGAGGGAGCTTGTTCCACCATTGGGGTGCCAGAGCAGCGAACAGTTTTGACTGGGCTGAGCGGGAGCTGTGCTTCCTCAGAGGTAGGGAGGCGAGCAGGCCAGAGGTGGATGAACGCAGTGCCCTTGTTTGGGTGTAGGGCCTGATCAGAGCCTGAAGGTACGGAGGTGCCGTATGCATAGTCACTTCACCCCTGCCGACATGTACAAATTACCTCAGATAACCTGTACCCCCGCACACTGACTCGGTACCGATAACCCCTGTATATAGCCTCGTTATTGTTATTTTATTGTGTTACTTTTTATTATTTTTTACTTTAGTTTATTTGGTAAATATTTTATTAACTCTTCTTGAACTGCACTGTTGGTTAAGTGCTTGTAAGGTCTACACTTGTTGTATTCGGCGCATGTGACAAAGAAAGTTTGATTTGAGATGTTTGATCAGGTTCAAGTCTGGGATCTGGCTCAAGGACATTCAGAGACTTGTCCAGAAGCCACTCCTGCATTGTCTTGGCTGTGTGCTTAGGGCCATTGTCCTGTTGGAAGGTGAACCTTCACCCTAGTCTGAGGTCTTGAGCGCCCTGGAGCAGATTTTCTTCAAGGATCTCTCTGTACTTTGCTCCGTTCATCTTTGCCTCGATCCTGACTATTCTCCCAGTCGCTGCCACTGAAAAACATCCCCCACAGCATGATGCTGCCATCCCCATGCTTCACAGTAGGGATGGTGCCAAGTTTCCTCCAGACGTGACGTTTGGCATTCAGGCCAAAGTTTAATCAGACCAGAGAATCTTGTTTCTCATGGTCTGAGAGTCTTTAGGTGCCTTTTGGCAAACTCCAAGCAGGCTCTCGTGCATTTTACTGAGGAGTGGCTTCCGTTTGGCCACTCTACCATAATGGCCTGATTGGTGGAGTGCTGTAGAGATGGTTATCCGTATTGAAGGTTCTCCCATCTCAACAGAGGAACTCTAGAGCTCTGTCAGAGTGACCATTGGATTTTTGGTCACCTCCCTTCTTGGGCGGCCAGCTCTAGGAAGAGTTTTGGTGGTTCCAAACTTCTTTCATTTAAGCATGATGTAGGCCACTGTGTTCTTGTGGACCTTCAATGCTGCAGAAATGTTTTGGTACCCTTCCCCAGATCTACGCCTCGACATAATCCTGTCTCGGAGCTCTACAGACAATTCCTTCAACCTCATGGCTTGGTTTTTGCTTACATGCACTGTCAACTGTGGGACTTTATATAGACAATTGTGTGCCTTTCCAAATCATATCCAGTCAATTGAATTTATCACAGATGGACTCCAATCAAGTTGTAGAAACATCTCAAGGATGATCAATGGAAACAGGATGCACCTGAGCTCAATTACAAGTCTCATAGCAAAGGGTCTGAATACTTATATTTCTGTTTTTAATTTTTTATAAATTTGCTAAGATTTCTAAGAACCTATTTTTGTTTTGTCATTATGGGGTATTGTGATGTCATTATGGGGTGTTGTGTGTAGATTGCTGAGCAAAATGTTTTATTTCATCCATTTTAGAATAAGGCTGTAACGTAACAACATTTTCAAAAAGTCAAGGGGTCTGAATACTTTCCGAAGGCACTGTATGCCTCAATGCTAAATGAAAATATAAGTCTGATATAAATCCCAGGTTTCATTCTGTGCTTTTCTTTTCAATTCATTTTGGAATGAGTTTATGTACCTGAACCTACAAAACTGATGGCATTGGACAGATGCACATTAATGGAGGAATTAGGAAATTGTTTCAGCATCGCTTCAGGCCTGTCGTTGCTCAATGAGTGACAAAACATTTGAGACCCTGATGATCATCAAATGCAATCACCATCTTAAATGATTAACCCAGATCTAAAATTACCATTAAACAACCATAGGCTATGACAATGATGTAAAGAGTAATGTGATGCATTATGTAAATCAATTCTGAAAAAGAAATGGTAAACAATAAAACTAAATCTGTTTGGTTTACATTTGTATTACTTTCCATTATTTCAATTGATAAATGTTAATGTTTATATATTTTTTTCAATCATTAAGTATTTAATTCTAGGCTGAAGATTAATATCTGAAAGCCCTTGAAACCATATGCTAATGATAATATATTTAGACTAATTAAATTAACTGACCTAGGTTTTGGTTCCTCATCAAATATTTGTCAGCCATCAAATAAACATTTGTTTTGTTTTCAAATAACTTGAATGTATTCAAATACCTTCAAAACGTATTTGTTTTTCTGAGACCTGTATTTGACTATCAAAGGAAATACACTGAACAAAAATACAAACTCAACGTGCAACAATTTCAAAGATTTTACTGACATATGTTTATTACTTTATCTCAGAAACATTAGCACAAACTTATATACTCATGAAAGTTTAACAAACCATCATCTCCCAGTCATCCTCCAGCTAACAAAGCTGTGTTTCCGTGTATTCCGTCACCGGAGGTCCTAGTTACCAGAGCAATTTCATTGCTCTCCAAGGCCCAGTCTATTCTCTGTGTTTCCCCGCCAACTGCTAATGAGGAAAGACTCCACAGTAAATCCATCTAAATTATGCATGGCTTCCTATCTGTTGCCTGCCTAATGGAAAGGTCCCTGACGTCACATAACTCCATCACACCCATCTATCAATTTTGGGACTGGATGGATGGATGGATGGATGGATGGATGGATGGATGAATGGATGAATGGTGGAAGAAAGAATGTTGGGAAGCCACACAGGTTCAGGAGGTTTACCTATCAAAGTGACCGGACTAGGAAAAATGCCTTGTCATTGCAAATTATATGTTGATGTGACGTCACTGGGTTTCATCACTTGGATGTTCGGAGGAAAGAGCTGATAACCCACATGTTTTGTGGGCTGCTTTGGTTGATAGAGAGCATGTATGCAAAAAAGATGGGTTTTTTCTTGGTTTACTTCAAGGACAGACTGAGACACAGAATGTGATAAAACAGCTCCAATAAAAATTGTTTCAATATTGACAATACTTAGAGGGATCATCAAACGGTGCCTAATAAAGCACCCCACTAATTAGCTTCACCACAGTGCACTGCCAATTTTTATTTATTCCCCTGAAACTAGCTCCATTGACTCATGCAAAGTCCTCATAATCCATATGCTTGCTGGCTGACTCACTCCCTAGCTGCCAAGGTATGGCTACAGTACGTTGCCGTACGTTAAAGTACGTTGCCAGTTGTATTATATGTGTAGGTTTGTAAGTAGTATTCAAAAGCACTATGTAATTGCAGTCTTGTGAGCTCCGACCCAAATAAGCTATTTTATGATTATTTTTGAGTTTTACTTTACTTTTTTTGCAGTAAATGTATCTGCTATCATTTCTTATAATCGTGAAGAACTTTTGAACATCAGATCGGCACTTACTAAGCTCAATTCCGGCTTCAACTTCGACTTCAACTCATCTGCCCTGGGCTAAATGTGTAATTCCGACCCAATTTTCAGGCTACCAAAGAGGAAACGCGAAATTACGGCGAAGGGAAAACTGGCAGCCTCTTCCATCCATTCTATTGGCCAATGTACAGTCTCTTGATAATAAGATGGAGGACGTCCAATTGTGGATTTGCTGTCAACAGGACTATTTTCTGCTTTTCTGAAACACGGCATTCGAGCAAAATACCCCCCATGGCTACCCAACTCGATGGATTCTCCATTCACTGAGCGGACAGGACACTGGATTCAGGGAAATCGAGAGGGGGAGGGGTATGCCTCTTAATCAACAGCAAATGGTGTGCTGACTCTAAATCAATGGAAGTCTGGACCCATTGTTCACCTGTCATGGAATACCTGATGGTCAAATGTCGAACCCTTCTACCTCCCAAGAGAGTTTTCAGCTGTTATCGTAACTGCTGTATATATTCCACCTCAGGACAATAAAAACAACACCTGGCACTTAACAAAATGCATGAGGCTATAAACAAGCAGGAAGCCATGCTTCCGGAGGCTGCTTTTCTGGTTGCCGGTGATTTTAATCCGGTGTCATGAGCAACACATCTCCTTCGCCACTAAGGACAATAAAGTCCTAGACCACTGTTACTTTACCCACAAGTAAGTATATTAGGCCCTCCTTCGTCCCTCCTTCGATACATCAGATCGTGACTCTATACGCTTCCTGTCTCTATACTCTATACGCTTCCTGCTTGAGCAGAAGCTCAAACAGGAAGTACATGTGACACGCTCCATTGAGAAATGGTCCTCCGAAACGGAGGCTATGCTACAGGACTGGTTTGCTAGCACTGACATTAATATGTTCCGGGACTCCGCCGATATCGTCAACAAGCTAACCACCTCCATCACCAGCTTCTTTAGGAAATGCATCACCGACGTTGTCCCCACAGTGAAGGTTCGCTGCTTCCCCAATCAAAAGCCTTGGATTAACAGAGGTTGGCACAAAGTAAAGGACCGGTCTACCGCACACAGGTCTATCGTAGCCAACCCCAAGGCTATGGCTGAGGACACAAACAAGCACAAGAAGTTCTGCTACTACCTCTGCAGAGCCATCAAACAAGCAAAGGACAAAATAGGAGCAAGGTGGAATCCTGTTACACAGGCTCTGACACCCGCTGCATGTGGCAGAGCTTATAGATGATAACAGATTACAAAGGGAAACCCAGTCGTGATCTGCCTAACGATACACCTCTACCAGACTAACTAAATGCATTTTATGCACACTTTTTCAAAAACAACACTAAGCTGTGCATGAGGGGCCCCGACGACCCATAGGACTGGGTAATCTTACTCTCCCATGCTGACGTGAGTAAGGTTTTTAATTAGGTCAACACTCGCAAGGCTGCTGGGCCGGACAGTATTCCAGGGCGCGTAATCAGAGCATGCACACAACAGTTGGCATGCATATTCACTGTCATTTTCAATCTCTCCTGGTCCCAGTCTGTAATCCCCACATCTCAAGCTGACCACTATCATTCCTGTTCCCAAGAACTCTAAGGCTACCTTCCACAATGACTACCGCCCTGTAGTGCTCACATCTGTATTCCTTCAGTGCTTTGAAAGGCTGGTTATGGCACACATCAACTCCAACATCCCAGACACCCCAGACCCACTCAATTTGCATACCACCCCAACAGATCCATACCACCCCAACAGATCCAATCTCCATTGCACTGCACACTGCCCTCACCCACCTAGATAAGAGAAATACCTATGTGAGAATGCTGTTCATTCACTACAGCTCAGCGTTCAACACCATAGTCCCCTTCGAGCTCATCACCAAGCTCGGGACCCTGGGACTGAACGCCTTCCTCTGCAACTGGATCTTGGCCTTCCTGGACTCCAGGTGGTGAGGATAGGTGGTGAGGATCTGCCACGCTGACCCTTCATTTCTTATTTAAATATCTAATTTAGTTATGATTTCATTTCAATGGATTGATAAGTAATGACAGCAAAATATTAATTCACATATAAGTGCACACGTTAATTTACACAGCATAAGTTCACTTTACCTATGGTATATTTCCTCATTCACATCATAGAAACACTTATAGATAAATGTTACATTCAGCTTCAAAACAGTGGTGCAACCATGAAATTGTTTCTCTGTCTCTTGCACCCACGCGTTGTCAGCCCTAAAGTCAGTTGACACAGGCAACAGCGCGCACTGCAATTTTACCAGCTTGTCAGCACAACTTTACACAAAGCTAATAACGTGTCAAACAAACTTCTGATAATCCCTTGACTGGTTTGCATGTTATGATGTTCTTTCGATATTAAAGCATGTAGAAAATAAGAGTTAGATTGATAAGACGAATACTTTGGTTTTAAAGAAAATAAAGTGGTGTCTACTTTTTTGTGACCTTATCGGGGGGGGGGCTTTAGTGGAGCGGGTCGAGAGCTTCAAGTTCCTCGGTGTCCAAATCACTAAGGACTTAAAATGGTCCACACACACGCACACAGTCGTGAAGAAGTGCCTCTCCCCCTCAGGAGATTAAAAAGATTTGGCACAGACCCTGAAATCCTCAAAGTTCTACAGCTGCACAATTGACAGCGTCTTGGCTGGCTGCATCACTGCTTGGTATAGCAACTGCACCCCCCTCGATCGCATGGCACTACAGAGTGTGGTGCGGACAGCCCAGTACATCACTGGGGCCCGAGCTCCCTGCTATCAACAACCTCTGTATCAGGAGGTGAGAAAGGTAGGCCTGGAAAATGTTTGACTCCTGCCACACAAGCCATAGACTGTTCTCTCAGCTTCCGCATAGCAAACGGCCCCAGAGCAACAAGTCTGACACCAACAGGCTCCTGAACAGTTTCTATCCCCAAGTCAAAAGACTGCTAAATAGCTAACAAAATGGCTACCCTTTTTATTTGTTATTTTTTTGCACTGACTCTATGCACACTTACAGGACTCTACGCACTCACCCCCACTCCAACACTCACTCACACCCACTCACACTGACACTCACTCACACCCACTCACACTCACTCACACCCACTCACACCCACTCCGACACTCACACCCACTCCAACACTCACACCCACTCGCACTGACACTCCAACACTCACACCCACTCACACTGACACTCCAACACTCACACCCACTCACACTGACACTCCAACACTCACACCCACTCACACTGACACTCCAACACTCACACCCACTCACACTGACACTCCAACACTCACACCCACTCACACTGACACTCCAACACTCACACCCACTCACACTGACACTCCAACACTCACTCACACCCACTCACGCTGACACTCCAACACTCACTCACACCCACTCACGCTGACACTCCAACACTCACTCACACCCACTCACACTGACACTCCAACACTCACTCACACCCACTCACGCTGACACTCCAACACTCACTCACACCCACTCACGCTGACACTCCAACACTCACTCACACCCACTCACACTGACACTCCAACACTCACTCACACCCACTCACACTGACACTCACTCACACCAACTCCAACACTCACACCCACTCACACTGACACTCCAACACACACTCACACCCACTCACACTGACTCTCCAACACACACTCACACACACACTTCCTTTGCTCCCTGCACGTTATAAATATGGTATTAGCACTGACCCTGGAACTGAACCTGTATACAGCTACTGACCCTGGAACTGACCTTGTATATAGCTACTGACCCTGGAACTGACCCTGTATATAGCTACTGACCCTGGAACGGACCCTGCATATAGCTACTGACCCTGGAACTGAACCTGTATACAGCTACTGACCCTGGAACTGACCCTGTATATAGCTACTGACCCTGGAACTGACCCTGTATATAGCTACTGACCCTGTACATAGCTACTGACCCTGGAGCGGACCCTGCATATAGCTACTGACCCTGGAACTGACCTTGTATATAGCTACTGACCCTGGAACTGACTGTATATAGCTACAGACCCTGGAACTGTCCCTGTATATAGCTACTGACCCTGGAACTGACCCTGTATATAGCTACTGACCCTGTACATAGCTACTGACCCTGGAGCGGACCCTGCATATAGCTACTGACCCTGGAACTGACCTTGTATATAGCTACTGACCCTGGAACTGACTGTATATAGCTACAGACCCTGGAACTGTCCCTGTATATAGCTACTGACCCTGGAACTGTCCCTGTATATAGCTTACTTACTTTCTCGTGTTCTTCTTATTCTTATTTGTATTTGTCATATAGTTTTATTCTACTTTATAGGACACCACTGATATTGATAACCGTATTGTTGGGAAACACTTTGTTACTGTATTTGTGTGCGTGACAATAACACTTGAAACTGAGAAACTAGTTTCTCATGAAAAATGGTGGTGGAATTCGCCTGTCAAATTGTCATAGGAGGGTGTTACAAGTCTGATTCTAAGGATTACACCCAGCCCATGGAGGACACTGTCAATAAGATGTATTTTTAGTAAGTGCAAAAATAGCATCCGTGGCATCACCTAAAGGGTAGGCTACAGATTAGTGGTGAATGGGGAGAGTTTCCTCCATACAGTGTATGGAAGAGGCCCATATACTGTACCAGTCAAAGGTTTGGACACACCTACTCATTGACCAAGAAGGAGAGTGACGGAGTGCTGCATCAAATGACCAGACCTCCACAATCACCCAACCTCAACCCAATTGAGATGCTTTGGGATGAGTTGGACCCCAGAGTGAAGGAAAAACAGCCAAGAAGTGCTCAACATATGTGGGAACACCTTCAAGACTTTTGGAAAATGATTCCAGGAGAAGCTGGTTGAGAGAATGCCAAGAGTGTACAAAGCTGTCATCGAGGCAAAGGGTGGCTACTTTGAAGAATCTGAAATATAATATATTTTGATTTGTTTAACATGGCTACTACATGATCCCATATGTGTTATTTCAAGTTTTGACGTCTTCAATATTATTCTACAACGTAGAAAATAGTAAAGAAATGAAGAAAAACCCTTGAATGAGTAGGTGTGTCCAAAGATTTGACTGGTACTGTAAATCCATTCAATTAATTGGCAATAGTGTGACTTCTATTGGTTCTTTCCCTCATCTCCTTTGCGTCATCATGTTTACTTCTCTGAAGGACTTGACGGGTGAAAAGCAATAAGCAATATGGTGGAACCCCATCCAGTAAGATGTTAAGGGTTGTGAAGGAATATTAAGGCTATTGAGACACATCAAGCATAAAGAGTTAGAAGATGATTCCTAGATCATTAAGTTTTTCAGCTAAGCAGGGAAGTCAGGTTACACTGCTGAGATCTCAGGACTCGTTTTAGCAGATAGGAGCTGTGCTCATCGTCTGAGATCTCAGGACTCTGCTGTAACAGATGGGGCTGGGCTCATCAGGTGGAAGTTAGATTCCACTCAGAGAAAGGTAGCCCTGGAGATTTGGGGGGGGGGGATGCATGCATGGTTTGGTTATTTAATTTAAGGATTCTAGCAGAAGTGGTGCAGTATGGTTCAGTGGTTCCATCCCTCATTATAAAATGGCTGCCTGACTGTCTCACTCCGCAGAGTAAACTCCCTCCTATAACTCTCACTGATTCAGACGCAGGTTATTAAAAATGTTCGGCAACAGGGCTGTTAGGGTTTTATAAAGTTCTTTGTCTAAAAAGTTTGGTCCAATGGAAGGGTGTGTTTGAGTGTCTCAATGGAGTCTCCTCGGAGAAGGAAGGGGGAGGACCATCCTACTCAGTCAATTTATTATCTATTTTTTTATAGTGAAGCATTTAAAAAGTTATTTTAAAATAAAACTATACTAAATATATTCACGTCACCAAATAACTGATTAAAACACTTTTTTGCAATGAAGGTCCACAGTAGCCTCAACAGCACTCTGTAGGGTAGCACTATGGTGTAGTTGGTGCTCTAGGAGGCTCATGGTTCTCACCCCCTTCCATAGACTTACACAGTAATTACGACGACTTCCGGAGGACGTCCTCCAACCTATCAGAGCTCTTGCAGCATGAACTGACCATCCAATCAAAGGATCAAATAATGAATCTAGATCTGAAAGCATAAGCTTCAGATAGCTAGCACTAGAGTGCAAGAAATGGAGTGAGCAGTTGGTTGACTCAAAGAGCGAAAAAGACAATAGTTGACCAGTTTTTAACAAATTCATTTCTTCAAAAATTAAGGAGAAGCAGCAGAGAGAGATTTTTTTTTGCATATATACTGTGTTTTTGGTTTCACATTCACTTAAGCTGCAGTAGCTAATGCACCTAATTTAGCCTACTCAACAACCTGACTCAAACAGAGAGGAATGCTATTTATGTTAGATAGCTGAATAAGGCTATCCGACACGTCAACTCTTCCAAGTCAAGGCAGCTTTCAGTTTTATTAATTTATTGCCACCAGGGCCCGCCGGTGTAACTTCTAAACTGCTTGCTGTATACTACTGCGTGATTGAACACATGGATTGCATTGTGGGTTTAATAACGCATTAGTTCTATTAGCTATGTTGACTATGACATGTTTGTACGGCTGCTATGAAAGTGAAATGTGTGTGCGGGTGATCTGGGGTGCATTCGTTCCAAAAATTCTGTTGCAAAACGTTTCTTAAAAGGAAGCAAATGGAACAAAACTGGGATGGAACTTCTTGAATTTGTCCAATCGAAACTCTTGTTTTAGTTGCAAAACGTATTGTTTTGCAACTGTTTGGACTAATGATTACACCCTAGATCAGCTAGATGAAGGCAAGAGTGTGGAAGGTAGTATTAAATGTGTCACTGTCAGTTACCTTGATTACTCCAACTTGTGTCTCAACCTGTGCGCCTACGTTATAAACTTTAATTCATACTTTAATCCTATGAGTATAGGGAAAATTAGAGTATCATTTAGTAGCCTAAACCTATGGATGTTACATTGAGCTGGGTGAATGGAATAGGAATGACAGACAGTAATCCAACATGCTGTAATAGAAATAAGGCCACGCTCATTGAAAAAATAAATTGACCACCCTAGTCTTAAACGGCACCGACCGCCACTGGTGTGTGTGTGTGTGTGTGTGTGTGTGTGTGTGTAATCTTCCATAACCAGCCAATACGGCACTTTATGAAACACCCTCGTTTTCTATGACCCTATTTCATTTTTCAATTGACCAGCTTCCCTCCGACACTCATTAATTCCATTTACTGCCAAACCTTTAAAAACCTACTCCTCTCTCTCTCTCTATCTCCCTGCACGGTGTTCCCATCTTAGTGAAATTGCCTTGTTTTACGTGTATGTCCCCTACCGTACGCTGTTCTACTCTGCTACACACACACATGCGCACACATACATTTTTCAATCACTTTGCTCCGGGATGCGATCCAAGCGTGGGCTGCTGAGGAGGGGAGATAATGCGGTCTATCCATTTGATGACCAGGACAATGATGGCCCTGATACCATGCAGCATCACATGCAAAAAATACTATAGTATACTATGGTATGAATTTACAGTTAACTATAGTATAAATACTGTACTGAAAGAAAACTGTAGTATATACTATAGCAATTAATGTAGGGGTTTTGCGGATTGTAATATACTCTAGTATTTACTATAGCATTTTTGCGGACTTTAGTTTACTGTAGTATTTACTGTAGTGTTTTGCGGGCATTGCTGTAGTAGTAACACTATGGTGTTGTTGTTTTATTATCTTTTATAAAGAAGTGGAGGCTTTCTTCTTCGGAATTTACTGACAAAATACTAAAAGACCAAATTTACCATAACCTGTAGGTAGGACTGGGGATCTGAACAGATAGTTCAGCGCTTCTGCTCTTTTCTTTAACCTGAAGTGACAACAAACTTTGGACTGGTAGGGACATCTCAGGACTTCACCTCATCTTCTATCCCTCTTCTCCATGTATCTGTCTGGTTGAAGGTCAGGTTTAGCAAGGTACAAGGGAGAGGGGGTGGTCGAGTTATTTTTTTCTTACTCAGCTTGATTTGATTAAAACAAACTTTAATGGATAAAAAATGTAACAAAGTAAAATAAAACAATTTATATAGGAAGAAGGGGTAAGTATTCAGATAAGTAATTAAGTAGGTATGCATGTTAAAAGGCCACTCCGGGTACATATGCATGTTTTAAATGACCACTACATCGATAAGACAGAGAAAATAGCGCTGACGGATAGGGATGCCGTGCTTCTAGCTCTTAGGAAACTTCGCAGTATTTTGTTTTTTTATGTGTTATTTCTTACATTATTAGCCAATGATATTTTTTGTTATTACATACACCTGGGAAGAACTTTTGGATATCAGAACGGCGGTAACGCACCAGCATTACCAGCATTACGACCAGGAATACGACCAGGAATACGATACCCCCCAGAGCAATTGAACTGATTCCAGAGGCTGATCCAAAACACCGCCGGCGGAAAAGATGTACTCGGAGTGGACTTCTAGTCCAACTCAGGAGATGCGCACACCAACTATCGCTTCCGACTATATTACTCGCTAATGTTCAGTCTCTGGATATTAAAGTTGACACGAGCTAAGGGCGAAGATTTCCTTCCAGAGAGACATCAGGGATTGTAACATGTCACAGAAACTTGGCTCTCTCGGGATATACTGTCTGAATTCGTCCAGCCAGGAACTCAAGTCCTTTTGTTCACCCAACCTAGAATACCTCACAATCAAATGCCGACCGTATTACCTCCCAGATAATTATTTTCGATTATAGTCACAGCCGTGTATATTCACCCTCAAGCCGATACCACTATGGCCCTTAAAGAACTTCACAGGACTTTATGCAAACTGGAAACCACATATCCTGAGGCCGCATTTATTGTAGCAGGGGATTTTAACAAAGCAAATTTGAAAAAAACGCTACCAATGTTCTTTCAACACATTGACTGTAGTACTCGAGCTGCTAAAACACTCAACCACTGCTATTTGAACTTCCGGAATGCCTACAAGGCCCTCCCCCGCCCTCCCTTTGGCAAATCTGATCATGACTCTATTTTACTCCCCCCCTCCTATAGGCAGAAACTCAAACTGGAAGTACCCGTGCTAAGGACTATTCAACTCTGGTCTGACCAATCGGAATCCACGTGGACTGGGCTATGTTCTGGGTAGCTTCCGAAAATAACATAGACGAATACACTGATACGGTGACTGAGTTTATCAGGAAGTGTATAAGAGATGTTGTACCCACTGTGACTATTAAAACCTACCCTAACCAGAAACCGAGGATACATGTCAGCATTCGCGCAAAACTGAAAGCGCGAACCATCGCATTTAACCATGGCAAGGTGACTGGGAATATGGCAGAACACAAACAGTGTAGTTATTCCCTCCATAACGAAAAGGGAAAACCAGCCACGTCGCGGACACTGACGTCTTGCTTCCAGACAAGCTAAACACTTTCTTCGCCCGCTTTGAGGATAACACAGCGCCACCGACACAACCCACTACCAAGAAATGTGGGCTCTCCTTGGCCGACGTGAGTAAGACATTCAAACATGTTAACCATCGCAAGGCAGCCGGCTGAGGCGACATCCCTAGCCGCGTCCTCAGAGCATGCGCAGACCAGGTGGCTGGACTGTTTATGGACATATTCAATCTCTCCCTATCCTAGTCTGCTGTCCCCCCATGCTTCAAGATGTCCACAATTGTTCCATTACCCAATAAAGCAAAGGTAACTGAACTAAATGACTATCGCCCCTTACCACTCACTTCTGTCATCATGAAGTGCTTTGAGAAACTAGTCAAGAATCATATCATCTCTACCTTACACCCTAGACCCACTTCCATTAGTTTACCGCCCCAATAGATCCACATACCTATGTAAAAATGCTGTTCAACACCATAGTACCCTCCATGCTCATCATTAAGCTTGAGGCCCTGGGTCTGAACCCCGCCCTGTGCAACTGGGTCCTGGACTTACTGACAGGCCACCCTCAGGTGGGGAAGGTAGGAAACAACACCTCCACTTCACTGATCCTCAACACAGGGGCCCCACAAGGATGCGTGCTCAGCCCCCTCCTGTACTCCTTGTTCACCCATGACTGCGTGGCCACGCACGCATCCAACTCAATCATCAAGTTTGCAGATGACACAATAGTAGTAGGCCTGATCACTAACAATGATGAGACAGCCTACAGGGAGGAGGTGAGGGCCCTGGGAGTGTGGTGCCAGGAAAATAACTTCTCACCCAACGTCAACAAAACAAAGGAGCTGATTGTGGACTTCAGGATATGGCAGAGTGAGCACCCGCTTATCCACATCGACGGGACCACAGTGCAGAAGGTGGAAAGCTTCAAGTTCCTCTGCGTACACATCACTGACAAACTGAAATGGTCCACCCACAAAGACAGCATGGTGAAGAAGGCGCAACATGCCTCTTCAACCTCAGGAGGCTGAAGAAATTTGGCTTGGCATCTAAAACCCTCACAAACTTTTACACATGCACAATTGAGAGCATCCTGTCGGGCTGTATCACCGCCTGGTATGGCAACTGCACTGCCCGCAACAGCAGGCCTCTCCAGAGGGTCGTGCGTTCTGCCCAACGCATCACTGAGGGCAAACTAACTGCCCAGGACACCTACAGCCCCCAATATCACAGGAAGGCCAGAAAAGATCATCAAGGACAACAACCACCCGAGCCACTGTCTGTTCACCCCGCTGTCATCCAGAAGGCGAGGTCAGTACAGGTGCATCAAGTCCATCAGACTGGTAAATAGTCATCACTAGCACATTAGAGGCTGCTGCCCTATATACATAGACTTGAAATCACTGGCAACTTTAATAAAGGAACACTAGTCACTTTAATAATATTTACATATTTTGCATTACTCATCTCATATGTATATTCTGTATTCTATCCTTTTTTACTGTATCTTAGTCTATGCCGCTCTGACATTGCTCGTCCAAATATTTATATATTCTTAATTCCATTTCTGTACTTTAGATTTGTGTGTATTGTTGTGAAATTGTTAGATATTACTTGTTAGATATTACTGCATTGTTGGAGCTAGAAACACAAGCATTTCGCTACACGTGCAATAACATCTGCTAAGCACGTGTATGTGACAAATACATTTTGATTTGATTTGGGTCTTGAAAAGGCATGCATGATTAAAAGCCTATATTTAAAAGGCTGCTCAAGGTTAGTTTTCTTGTTTTTAAAAGGCCATTCCAGGTAGGTATACATGTTTTAAAAAGAGGATTGTATATGTATCTTTTTATGTAAAAAGTTCTTAAAAGCTGGCAGCTGCTTACTTCTACATAGGTGAGCGGGACGCTGGATTAAAAATCTGGGCATGTCAGCTAGTTCCTCCTGAATCATGGGCTTCAGTGATGGGTTGTCCACCAGCCTGAGGGTAAACCTGCGCCCCAGAACAGCCATCCTCCTCTACTATTCTCAGTCCTGAAAGTTCATGTATGTAGTGTGTGTTTGTGTATGTGGGGAGTCTGTTTGCCATCTTGATGGCAAGGTTTTGATAGTCTGAAGTTTCATGTTTCATTCATAAGACCTGCCCACGTTACACCAGGCTGACGTAGCATACTCAAATCTCTAATACACTCCAATAGCTGTTCTGGGGGTGGCTCCTTCTTTTCTTCTGCAGAGAAACCTTACGTGGTTCAGGCACTTCCTTCACTCCTTCTCCAGGCACTGTATGTGAGCACTCCAGGACATGTTTTCTTGGAATGTGACCCCAAGGAACTTGGCCGTTGAGGTCGTCTGGAGTGCCTGTCCATACAGTTTAAGGTCCACTTGATCGGTTCTTATGGGGTGCCTGGAGAAGAGGACGCACAGCGTCTTCAGGGGGTTGAGCTTGACCCGCCACAGATTGGCCCAGTTCCCAATCTCTGTTATGCTCTTCTGCAGCTTTTTTCCAACATGGGCAAAGTTCTTGGAGGAGGCTCAATAACAGAGATCATTTGCGAACTGGGCCACTTGTCCCTCTCTTGGGTAATAAATATCACAGATGTACGTTAAAAACAGTAGAGGGCTGAGGGCGGAGCCTTGGAGTACTCCTGCCTCTGGAGTGAACCTGGATGAAATGGCTTCTGCCACTCTCACACTATCTCCCTCTGATTTAAAAAGCTGTTTAAAACAGTGACCATCTGAGTGGTTTGTATCAGATAGCCTATAGATAAACCTCTGGAGCCGACTGGCTTGGACCCTCTCCAGCAACTTCCCCAGGTTGTTCAGTAGGCTGATGGATTACAGCTACTGTAATTTATTTTACGGTAATTCATTTTACGGTAATCCATTTTACGGTATTAAAAATGTTACTGGACTCTAATTTACTGGAATGACCCATGCAGCGGCATATTACCCAGTGTTCTTTGCAAGTTTCCATTCAACATTTCCATTTTGGTCATTTAGCGGGCGCTCTTGTCCTTAACAACTTACAGTCAGTCCATTCAACCGAGGTTGATAAAAAAAACATAACAGTCATAGCAAATAAAAGGTTTTTGTAGCCATTACTAAGAATGTTGTAGTTAAGGATACATTTGTCTTAAAAATAATTGTAATTACAACAAGATATCTTATGATATATTTCTGACCATCTCTGGATAGTGCCAATACAATACTGAGATATTCATATTAACTTGATGCCAGAGCAATGAAACACAGTAAAAGTGACTACTAAACTGTAAGAACAATATTTTGACAGGATTTTACTGTAATTACAAGTGATTAGAGCAAGCAGGTTGGCGGTAAGAATTTACATATTACAGCATATTAATGAATACTAGGTGTTTTATATCACTTGCACTTCTAGAGGCCTGAACAAAGGCTTCCAAACTGGATGTGATTAAAGGACAGAACAGATCATATGGACATGGGTAAATATTCAACCATTAAAAGGTCGAAGACCCACTCTCACTCTGATCTGTTCCCTTCAGAAAGTATTTATACCCCTTTACTTATTTCACATTTTGATGTGTTACATTTACATAAGTATTCACTCCCCTTTGCTATGACACTCCTAATTGAGCTCAGGTGCATCCAATTTCCTTTGATCATCCTTGAGCTCATCCATCTGCCAGAAGGTCAACAGTCTCTACAGCACTTCACCAATCTGGGCTTAGTGGGTGAGTGGCCAGACGGAAGTGACTCCTGAGAAATAGGCACATGACAGCATGCCTGGAGTTTTCCGAAAGGCACGTGTAAGTAATCTCTTCTCCTTCAGTCTTCTTCGGACTATATATGGCGGTTAGCAACCAACTTTAAGGGGCATTACCACCACCACCAACTGGACTGGAGTGTGGACCTCAGTTAATCTTTCAATCACCCACGTGGGTATTTACTCCTAAAAACCAATGAGGAGACGGGAGATGTGGGACTTGCAGCGTGCCAAGTGTCAAAAATAGAACCAAGTTCTATTTTAGTGCCTGGCTGTGCAGATGAGCGTGAGCAGTTTGGATGAAATGATTGAATAACATGTATGTGTACTTTTATTTTGCAACGCACGTAACACGAGCGGTGTGGTCAGCATGTGAGACCATAAAGCAATAGATTCTCTGGTCTCTGGTCTGATGTGACAGAAATTGAACTCTTTGGCCTGAAAGCATTATGTCTGGAGAAAACCAGGCACAGCTCATCACCTGTCTACACAGTCCCTACCGTGATGCATGGTGGTGGCAGCATCATGCTATAGGGATGCTTTTCAGGGATTGGGAGACTGGTAAGGATAGAGGAAACAATGAATGGAGCCAAATACAGGCAAATCCTTGATGAGAACCTGCTTCAGATTGCAAATGACCTTAGGCTGGGGTGAAGATTTAACAGGACAATGTTGCCAAGCATACAGCCAAAGCAGTGCTGGAATGGCTTCAGAACAAGAATGTGAAAGTCCTCGATGGGCCCAGCCAAAGCCCAGACTTGAGTCCCAATGAAAATCTGTGGAAAGACTTGAAGATTGCTGTTGATCGCCACTCCCCATCTAATTTAAATTTAACAGAGCTTGAGAAAATTTGCAAGGAAGAATAAGAGAAAATCCCCAAATCCAGATGTGCAAAGCTGATACAGACATACCCAAGATAATTCAAAGCCGTAATCGCCGCCACAGGTGCTTCTACAAAGTATTACTTATGTAAATGAGATGTTTCTGTATGTAATTTTTCTGAAAACATGTTTTCACTTTCTTATTATGGGGTATTTTTTTAGATGGTGAGAATACAAATCTATTTAATCAATTTTGAATTCAGGCTGTAACAACAAAATGTGGACTGAGTCAAGGGGTATGAATATTTTCTGAAGGCACTGTACATTAAACTAAGGAAACTACTACCATTCATCACTTAAATTGGAACAGGACTCTCACTAACAGGTGAAACAAATATAGCCAATTACAAAGCACGCCTTAAAATATGTTAATGAGCCTGTGATTCTTTCTCTTCCCACAATATTTCTCCACAAGGCATCAATCATCATTTACAGTATGCTGCAGTAAATACAAAGCAAACCAGCAATACAGTACTTTATTGTTGAACTAGTGAAAATAAAATCCGCAATTGTTAATAGTGAATATTTAATTATATTAGTTATATATTATACTACACCAACTGATATTTTGTGTTTTATATCACTTGAACTTCAGGCCTTAACAAAGGCTTCAAAACTGACAGTGAATACAGAGCAAACGAGATCAGAAAAGGACATGACTAGCCACACACCCATTAAAAGTTTGAGACTTGCTCTCACTCTGATTTCTCCCTTGTTGAAATACATTTTTTAGAGAACCACTACCACATATCAATTAAATTGGTACTGCTCTCTCACTAAGGGGTGCAACGAATATAGTTGGCTACAAGTCACACCTCTAAATATGTTAATGAGTGAGAAACAACAACACCATGTACCCATTAGTGTTCAAAGGGTTTTTGGCACTCCAAAAATTTGGTATGGAACTGTATTATAAATTAAAATCAGCAATTGTCCAGTAAATTTATACAGAGTTTCAGGACAAGGTTTGTAGATGTCATAAACTACAGTATATTACAGTAGTCTTTGTGGGTACAGCATTCTTACTCACGGGTGCAACAAATATAGCATTTTACAAGGCACACCTTAAAATATGTTAATGACCCAGAGACTTTCCTCGCTCACAACATTTTCCCACAATGCACCATAATTATTACTGTAAAACACATTTACGCTATTTTACTGTACATTCTACAGTGTTTTACTGTTGAAATTACAGAAATGTCTTACAGGGTGCTGTAAAACAAATGTACAGCATTGTACTGTGCATTCTATGGTAATCTACTGTATTCAGTTTATACAGTATCATACTGTTGACTAATATAGTAAGTTACTGATAAAATTACAAAAACAACTAACAGTGTTTGCTTACGGTAGTTACTCTCAGGCACTAAAGACAGTCCCAAACTAATTGATAGGCTGCGTGTTCCAGACTGGGGATATCCTGATGGGTGTGTTCCAGGGCATCGAGCCAACACGAAGAGAGGGCCCCTGGTTATAATCCTCCAGCCAATTGAGCTACAAAGCCAGAGTGAGATCATGCTGGACACGATCCAAAACTCCGTCTTGGAAATTGGACTCTCCTTAGTGTATCAGAGACAATAATCAATACTTCCCCAAGTTGATCTCCATAGCAACCCGGATCATTAAGCTGAAGTCTTGGTGGACAGTTCAAATGCGTTTTACAGTCAGAGCATTTGTATTCACCCATCTGTCTCGCAAAACTTTCTCCTTCTCTAAATTGCATTTTGGAGCGCTCAGCAATGTAAGGTATGTCACTTTCATATTGTAATGATTTGATGCGTTTAGTTTCCTGATCTAGAGGCATATAAACTCAGAAAAAAAGAAACGTCCCTTTTTCAGGACCCTGTCTTCCAAAGATAATTCGTAAAAATCCAAATAACTTCACAGATCTTCATTGTAAAGGGTTTAAACACTGTTTCCCATGCTTGTTCCATGAACCATAAACAATTAATGAACATGTACCTGTGGAACGGTTGTTAAGACACTAACAGCTTACAGACGGTAGGCAATTAAGGTCACAGTTATGAAAACTTAGGACACTAAAGAGGCCTTTCTACTGACTCTGAAAAACACCAAAAGAAAGATGCCAAGGGTCCCTGCTCATCTGCGTGAACGTGCCTTAGGCATGCTGCAAGGAGGCATGAGGACTGCAGATGTGGCCAGGGAAATAAATTGCAATGTCCTTACTGTGAGACGCCTAAGACAGCATTACAGGGAGACAGGACGGACAGCTGATTGTCCTCGCAGTGGCAGACCACGTGTAACAACACCTGCACAGGATCGGTACATCCGAACATCACACCTGCGGGACAGGTACAGGATGGCAACAACAACTGCCCAAGTTACACTAGGAATGCATAATCCCTCCATCAGTGCTCAGACTGTCCCCAATAGGCTGAGAGAGGCTGGACTGAGGGCTTGTAGGCCTGTTGTAAGGCAGGTCCTCACCAGACATCACCGGCAACAACGTTGCCTATGGGCATAAACCCACTGTTGCTGGACCAGACAGGACTGGCAAAATGTGTTCTTCTAAACCCTAGATTTAAAAAAAAAATTGCTCTTCACTGACGAATCGCAGTTTTGTCTCATCAGGGGTGATGGTTGGATTCGCGTTTATCGTCGAAGTAATGAGCATTACACCAAGGCCTGTACTCTGGAGTGGGATCGATTTAGAGGTGCAGGGTCTGTCATGGTCTGGGGCAGTGTATCACAGCATCATCGGACTGAGTTTGTTGTCATTGCAGGCAATCTCAACGCTGTACGTTACAGGGAAGACATCCTCCTCCCTCATGTGGTACCCTTCCTGCAGGCTTATGCTGACATGACCCTCCAGCATGACAATGCCACCAGCCATACTGCTCATTCTGTGGGTGATTTCCTGCAAGACAGGAATGTCAGTGTTCTGCCATCGCCAGCGAAGAGCCCGGATCTCAATCCCATTGAGCACGTCTGGGACCTGTTGGATCGGAGGGTGAGGGCTAGGGCCATTCCCCCCAGAAATGTCCGGGAAATTGCCGGTGCCTTGGTGGAAGGGTGGGGTAACATCTCACAGCAAGAACTGGCAAATCTGGTGCAGTCCATGAGGAGGAGATGCACTGCTGTACTTAATGCAGCTGGTGGCCACACCAGATACTGACTGTTAATTTTGCCCCCCCTTTGTTCAGGGACACATTATTCCATTTCTGTTAGTCACATGTCTGTGGAACTTGTTCAGTTTATGTCTCAGTTGTTGAATCTTGTTATGTTCATACAAATATTTACACGTTAAGTTTGCTGAAAATAAACGCAGTTGACAGTGAGGAGACGTTTCTTTTTTTGCTGAGTTTACAATTACTTTCCTTTGAAGACTATCTTGAATGCATTTTCAACTTTTTTGCTATTTGAAGAATGTCACGGAAAGTACATTGCAGCTATCATTTGAACACAAGCAGTAAACATGCAATTGACTGTATGCATCTCATCTGTAACCTCAAACTAACAACCATGACACATACATTGAGCAGCTCTTACTGGTACAATATGTCATAATTCAAATAGCAGGGGCTTATTATGTCACAACCCTTCTCCATTTGCACAATTTGTCTGGTAGGAAAAAGGCTAAGCGCTGTGAAAAATTGCCTTTGTGCCATGCCTTTTTATGCTGCACAAACCAGAGAAATTGGGTCAGAGAGAAAATATGAATGAAGCAGAGCGATGACATGAGAGAGAGCAGATATGGTTGCCAAGGAGCTCGTGACAGAGAGAAAAACAACCAGTATGAGGAGAGAGGTAGATGGGGGTTATCATTCTAACCCAGGGAGAATTAAGCACATTGTGTGTGTGTGTGTGTGTGTGTGTGTGTGTGTGTGTGTGTGTGTGTGTGTGTGTGTGTGTGTGTGTGTGTGTGTGTGTGTGTGTGTGTGTGTGTGTGTGTGTGTGTGTGTGAGAGAGACACGTCTGCTCCTGTTGTGTACTTTGAGGAGGAGGATGTGCTGTTTATTAAAGCCCTGGTGAAATAGATAAGGACATGATGCGGTCTACACCATGGAACCACTCTCATGTTTGAATAGCTCGTCTACTACTGATGCTGTACTCTTGTGCACGTCATTGTGACTGTATTGTAATTGTAATCTATTTTGTACAGGCACTGAAAATAAAACTTCATGATAGATGTTGTGTGACCTAACCCTACCGTGTCCACAACCATTTACATTTTAGCAGGCGCTCTTATACAGGGAAAATTCCAGGAGCAATTACGGTTAAGTGCTTTGCTCGAGGGTACATCGATAGATTTTTCACCTAGTCAGCTCAGAGATTTGAACCAGCAGCCTCTTGTTTATTGGCCTAAAGGCTACCTGCCATCCACTCAACCCTAACCCTAGCCATAACCCTAACCCTAGATTCATGTCCACACCCTAGATCAACCCTAAAACACAATTTATGCTTGATTCGGCAATGGCCGTACGCCTCCCAAATGTTATAACATTGCGGAGGGCTCCTTATAGCTCTGCATTGACATAATTAGTTGATGGTAGATGGGGGCGGGAGGTCCTATATAAACACAAACTCAATTCTTTGCCAACTTCCTTCACAACAGGTCTGCTCTGTGAAGCGAATGTATGAATGCCCTGACGTCTTGGCAGCAAGAGCCTCTTGATGGATGCTGCAGTGTACCCAAGTGGTGTCTGGAGCAACTGCTTGCACGCGCGTTATCACTCCACTATCTCTCCCTGTCATGGCTTTTGCTCCATTAGTACAGATACCAGCACATCCTGACCACCAAAGTCCATTTGATGTCACAAAGCTGTCCTTTACTTTAAAAAATATCCTCTCCTGTTGTCCTGGTTTCCAGAAGAGGATGTCTTCCTTAATCGACCACCCATAAACGTAATGGACATATACCTGGAGCTGTGCCAGGCCCGCCACGTCTGTTGACTCATCCAGCTGTAACGCATAGAATTCACTGGGTTGTATGCAAAGCAGTAATTGTTTCCAAACATCTCCTGCCATGTCACTGATGCGTCGTGAAACAGTGATGTTTGATGGAGGCATTGTCTGTATAGTTTTTAGTTGCTTTTCCCCCAGCATTGTCCCAGACATATCCGCGGCAGCAGGAAGAATTAAGTCCTCCACAATAGTATGGGGCTTGCCTGTCCTAGCCACTCGGTAGCTCACCATATAATACGTGTCACGGTTATTGCTGGTGAAGGAGGACCAAAATGCAGCAGGACTGTGTTTGTTCATTTTGAACATTTATTAACTCAAAATGAACACAAAACAACCTCACGATCACCGAACAGTCTTCTCAGGCTCACATACGCTAGACAAGAAACAATCTCCCACAAAACCTACACCAAACAATTACCCATATATAGGACTCTCAATCAGAGGCAACGAGGAAACACCTGCCTCCAATTGAGAGTCCCAAACCCAATCAACCTAACATAGAAATACATAAACCAGACTACACATAGAAATACATCAACATAGACCATAACTCAAAACCCGGAAATAATAAATCAAACACCCTCCTAACTAACACACCACCCCGAACCACATAAAACAAATACCCTCTGCCACGTCCTGACCAAACTAAAATGACAATTAACCCTTATACTGGCCAGGACGTGACAATACGCTTCTAGACCCTTCTTATTAATGGTATCTGTTGCTTTTATACATGTCTTACTACTCGAAATGGGTCTTAATTCTTGCTCAAAAAACTCCCATGGATTATTTTTGAAATTGCCATGTTTCGTTTCAAAATGTCTGCGCAAGAGTGAAGGTTTCATCGAGTTGTGAGATAGTACTTTTGCACATATAAGACACTGTGGCTGAGGAAAGGCACTACTCCCAAAATAAGTGAACCCCAAATCAATGTAGTTTTCATCATATTTGCATCTCTTCAATGGTTCAACGTCCCTGTCTGTTGTTCGGTGTTTTCTTGGTTAAGGGGGCAGTAGCTCTTCGGCTGCATCAGATTCACAACTGTTAGTGTCCATGCTAGCTGGGCTAGCAACAAATGTAGAATTACTGATGCTATCATTGGATGTGCTCGTGGAAGCAGAACAACGTGTGTCGTCGACAGGTGCAGGTGTAGTACTGCTGGTATGTGTCTCTATGGACACGGGCCTTACTTTTTTTTACCATTTTCCATTTTCTAGCAGCAGCTACGTTTGGCTACATACGGACCGTTAGTGGAATTCCCACGAGAGAGTAACGGTTAATGTGATTGGAGGTTAATTATTTGACTAGTCTACCTGTATTTGACATTGTATTGTTAACACAAGATGGTTTAATTGTATTTCTGGCAGTGAAACGAGGCTACTCAGGCGAGAAAAAAATATCACCCAAATGTATAGCCCGGTTGGAAAATCTGATTGGACTGTTTGAAAATGTCAATCACATTTTTATTTGGCGTGCCCCTGACTGCATTGCGCATACCCCATCAACAACATAGCTCAAGCAGTAGGAAGCTCTCACATCCATTTATATGCAGATGATACAGTCTTATACTCAGCTGGCCCCTCCCTGGATTTTGTGTTAAACGCTGTACAACAAGCTTTCTCTGCCCTTAACCTTGTTCTGAACACCTCCAAAACAAAGGTCATGTGGTTTGGTAAGAAGAATGCCCCTCTCCCCACCAGTGTGATTACTACCTCTGAGGGGTTTAGAGCTTGAGGTAGTCACCTCATACAAGTACTTGGGAGTATGGCTAGATGGTACACTGTCCTTCTCTCAGCACATATCAAAGCTTTTCATACTGCTTTACTCATCTCATATCGCCAAATTGTCCTCTGGAGTGAGTAGTCGTGCTGTACTTCGCTCCGCGGGTAATATTACATTTCATTACATTACAATGGAATGATATGATTAGTGTAATGACATAGTTGTCTTTGCATCAAGGATAAAGGTGTAGCTAAAGGTGTAGGTGTAGCTTTGAGAAACTAACTTTGAGAAACTAACAAGGTTAGCTAGCCAGCTGTATTCATTCGTTCACGCCGTTTTCCAAACGGCGTCAACACCACAACACCACAGCCACTGCTAGCTAGCCAACTTTACCAACTAGCAGTACTGTAGAAACTAAATACATTACAACGGAACGATTTGATTAGTGTAACGTTAGCTAGCTACATAGTTGTCTTTGTATCAAAGATAAAGGTAAACGCAGCCACTGCTAGCTAGCCAACTCTACCAGCTAGCAGTACTGTATCATTTTTAGTCAATAAGATTTTTGCAACGTAAGCTTAACTTTCTGAACTTTCGAGTTGTGTAGTCCACTTGTGTAGCTAGCAGGACTGACTTTGTGTTAGGTAGCCAATGTTTAATTACTTCTGCGTCATGAAAGGAGCTAGACACGGACACGAATGATGCATTGGTAGTTTGTTGTAACCAAGTATTGGTGCTAACCGTGTGTTATTGGATGCTAACATGCTAGTTAGCTACGGCGTCATAGGATACGGTGCACTGGGTGGGTTTCATGGAAGAATACTGTACCAAGTTATCTAGCTGAATAAACTAAGTTTGAGCCTATTTGTCACAACTCCTGCCGAGGGTGACTCCTCTCCCTGTTCGGGTGGCGCTCGGCGGTCGTCGTCACCGGCCTACTAGCTGCCACCGATCCCTTTTTCCCTTTTCTGTTGGTTTTGTCTTGATTGTTTGCACCTGTGCTCTCGAGTGCTCTCGAGTGGCTAGACGTACTTTTCCATTCGGCTATCAGATTAGCCACCAATGCTCCTTATAGGACACATCCCTGCACTCTATACTACTCTGTAAATTGGTCATCTCTGTATACCCATATATCTCTAAAAACCTCTTAGGCCTCACTCCCCCCTATCTGAGATACCTACTGCAGCCCTCATCCTTCACATACAACACCCATTCTGCTAGTCACATTCTGTTAAAGTACCCCAAAGCACACACATCCCTGGGTCGCTCCTTTTTTCAGTTTGCGTCAGCTAACAACTGGTACGAGCTGCAACAAACACTCAAACTGGACAGTTTTATCTCAATCTCATCATTCAAAGACTCAATCATGAACACTCTTACTGACAGTTGTGGCTGCTTTGTGTGATGTATTGTTGTCTCTACCTTCTTGCCCTTTGTGCTGTTGTCTGTGCCCAATAATGTTTGTACCATGTTTTGTGCTGCTACCATATTGTGCTGCTGCCATGTTGTGTTGCTACCATGTTGTTGTCATGTTGTGTTGTTACCATGCTGTGTTGTCATCTTGGGCTGCTACCATGTTGTTGTCATGTTGGGTTGCTATCATGCTGTGTTGTCATGTTGTGTTGCTACCATGTTGTGCTGCTGCCATGTTGTGTTGTTACCATGTTGTTGTCATGTTGGGTTGCTACCATGCTGTGTTGACATGTTGTGTTTCTACTATGTTGTGCTGCTGCCATGTTGTGTTGTTACCATGTTGTTGTCATGTTGGGTTGCTACCTTGCTGTGTTGACATGTTGTGTTTCTACTATGTTGTGCTGCTGCCATGTTGTGTTGCTACCATGTTGTTGTCATGTTGGGTTGCTACCTTGCTGTGTTGTCATGTGTGTTTTGTCCTATATTTTTATGGTATTTTTAATTTTTAATCCCAGCCCCCGTAGCTGCAGGAGGCCTTTTGCCTTTTGGTAGGCCGTCATTGCAAATAACAATTTGTTTTTAACTGACTTGCCTAGTTAAATGAAAGTGAAATAAAAATAACAATAAAACGCTTCATGTCCACACCCCAGATCAACCCTTACCCTAGAAATATCCATAACCCTAACCCTAGCTTCATGTCCACACCCCAGATCAACCCTAGCCATATGCCTAACCCTAACTTGAGCTTAATGTCCATACCCTCCCACATATACAAATTATACAGTTTCCTATAACAAACTTTAGTAAATTGTAGTATATGTTAGAATACTACACACTGAAGTATCCCTCGATCATGAGTATTACTTAGAATATAATGTTGTAGTATACTGTAGAATACTATAGTAAATACCACAGTATTATGCACAAAAAACACTGTAGTAAATACAACAGAAATGTCCGCAAAAACACTACAGTCCACATAAACACTATACTCTTTAACTATGGTAAATACAACCATATTCAATTTGCATATTCCCTGCCAATTTCCCTCCCCCATATCACAATTTGTGCCACCCATAAGTGAGAAACCTACATGCCAAGTATACAACATGTATTGTGTTACCCACTGAGCAAAAGTGTTGACCTATAGATCATAGAAATTGATTATGTTTAGCATGTCTCCAGTAGGTTTTCTGCTAGATCTCAACTTCTATGTCAAAATAAAATACAACAGTAAATACTACAGCAATGTATGTAAAAACACTATAGTAACTAACATAGTATATTCTACTATTTTTTTACAGTATTTATACTGTAGTGTTTTTGCGGACTGTGAATAATACAGTCTGTATAAACACAACAGTGAATACTAATCTGCTAAAACACTGCAGTGAATACTAGTCTGCTAAAACACAACAGTGAATACTAATCTGCTTAAACACTGCAGTGAATACTAGTCTGCTAAAACACTACAGTGAATACTAATTTGCTAAAACACTGCAGTGAATACTAGTCTGCTAAAACACTACAGTGAATACTAATCTGCTAAAACACTGCAGTGAATACTAGTCTGCTAAAACACTACAGTGAATACTAATCTGCTAAAACACTGCAGTGAATACTAGTCTGCTAAAACACTACAGTGAATACTAGTCTGCTAAAACACTACAGTGAATAAAAGTCTGCTAAAACACTACAGTGAATACTACAGTCTGTTAAAACACTACAGTGAATTCTACAATCTGCTCACAACCTACTCATAATTGGTTAAAATCACATGACGCACACCGACGATGTCATTGGAAACACTTATCTTCCTCCATTTTCTTTTTACTACAAAACATAGAAAAGTGCCATTTTCACATATGTTGATGTTGTGCTGGTGCTGGTGATGATGAATATAAAGTTGAAAATGTTTTACATTTCCCTGATCACAATCAGTCACTGTCCTCAACTCCACCAAACAACAGCAGCAAAAGGCTCACTGTTTTCAGTTACTTACAGGCGTGAACACAGATATGACTTGGTTCCAGTGTGTTCCAGTTTGCGTGTGATAACAGTTTCAGTCAGAAGGATTTAGATGACACAGGAATGACTCACGTCAAGATGGAGGACTGTTGGCTGACCACATAAAGGCAAGCTGAATTGGAATCAGAACTGAAAGCTATCGCTACTTTAGAGGCGTGAGAATGAAATAGAATACACACACACTTATAAGCCAAAATGTTTCATGAGTAATCCTCTCCCGTTTTAATTGAATACAAAGTTGATGCTCTCACAGGTTCAACACACAGAGAGAGAGAGAGAGAGAGAGAGAGAGAGAGAGAGAGGAGATTTGTGTCTTAGAATGTCCCTGCTATCTCCTAGCAGATACAGATGTAGAATCCTAGTATGATCACCCTCTTGTGGGAGAACTTTGGTGTATTTCAGATTTGAAAAGGCTTCTGTAATTTCCACTTTGACATTTCAGACTTGATTTTACCTTACGAAAAGTGTCCATTAATTATAATCCTCATAATAATTCACATTTAATGTTGCTGCAGGATTATTTTCCTGCTGTAGCAAACTGGCTCAAATTAAGATCATACGTCTGTATCTGATGTGTCTGCTATGGCTTGATAAACATATGAATCACTAATCTATTTTCATTTGTTTCCTGTTTCTCTTCTAGTCGTTCTTTCTCCTACCAGTTATTCTCTCTCTCCATCCTCCATTTGCCACTGTTGTTGGGTGAGAGAATATGATGGAATTCGGGCTGCTTCTGGCTTTGTCTGTCTGCTGGTGTAGCTAGGTTCTGTTCAGCACTTGTGTTCAGCCCAGTAAGAAACATTTGCTTAGTTTTCTTTTGCAAAACACTTTGCTACGGGTGCCCTAATGAACATGACTCCGGCCATCTGTGTGTTCGGGTTTCCCCTACCATTCTGCTGGTGGGTTAGGCCGCATGATCAATAGTGTTTGGGGAAGGGTATTGGTAACACACAGTCTGGTTTCCAATCGATTGGCCAAGAGCTTAGACACTGCACTGTAATGGTAAACTGTAAATGATACAGTATTTTGGGGGAATTCTCAACTGTAAAATACTCTGAAACATTTTACTGCAGCATATTGTAAATTATGGTGCATTGTCTATCATAAGGTGAATGCACCAATTTGTAAGTCGCTCTGGATAAGAGCGTCTGCTAAATGACTTAAATGTAAATGCAAATGTAGAAGTGCAGGGGATATGAAACACCAAGTATTCATTCAAAATTCTATGGCAATATAGAGTGGGAAAAGGCTGTGCGTTTGGACAATTAATAGACACTGCAGGAAATAAACCTAATAAAAACAGACCGGTGCACCATAGCCAATCAGAGCTTCAGTAAGCCTTTATGCAAATAAGCAATTTGCCACAAGGACCTGCGCTCATTCACTTTTAACTGGACAGTGTGTTTACAGGCAGTTGCAACAGCGTGTCTTTAGATCATTAGAATGCATTTGCCAAAAAAAGGTAGGCTCTCTCCCTCAGTTATGCACATTGTCATCATTAACAACAATAATAACTAATGCTAGCCAGAGCGAGATTAACTAAAATCTAACGAGGAACCATTAGATAAACTCTCTCAAACTTTTTCAGCTAGTTGACTATAAAAATGGGGGATAGCAACCTGCTTGTTCTTCTGCAGTTTGCCTGCCAATGAATGCATGCTTTTCCCAACCCACGTTTTGACAGCCGAATGGGACCTTGCCTGCTCGCCCATTTGATCAATGCCAAATACATTTGATTGACAAATAGTTAAGGGTGCGTTCATAAATTGCCTCCAGTGTGTCAGTGCGCTCTGATTCGTTCGTACATTCAGAGAATTGTCAGATTGTCTGTTTATGAATTCAGAGTGCTTCACTCCAAGCATTCAGAGCACACACTGCACAATTGACACTGGACGCTCTGGCTGAGGAGTAGGTAGGGTTGATCCGAGCGTTTCTCACAATGGCAATCAAGCACCCAAGCTAACTGGCTAAAGTTGGCTAGCTTGCTAGCTAGCTACTTCCAGTCACAAATAAGAGAACACCTCACTCTGACCATTTTACTCACCCTAGCAGAGCTGGTTAGGCAATATAGATGTTATCTAGAGAGTTCATGACTGTTACTTTTTTTGCTTACGTTTACTGACAACGGGCATATTCAGCGGGTGTTCGTAATTCATTATTCTGTCCTCTCAGAGGACAGTGCTCTGAAATCGGAATAGATAGCCAGAGTGAATTTACGAACGCAAGAGATATGCTACCTGGATAAGTCATTCAAGTTCAGCATAGCTAGCTAGCAAAGCGATTCACATTTTTTGCTAGTTAACAAACATTTGTATTTTTTTTCTTATTTATTTCACCTTCATTTAACCAGGTAGTCTAGTTGAGATCAAGTTCTCATTTACAACTGCGACCTGGCCAAGATAAAGCAAAGCAGTGCGACACAAACAACAACATAGAGTTACACATGGAATAAACCCAACATACAGTCAATAACACAATAGAAAAAAAAGTCTATATACAGTGTGTCCAAATGAGGTAAGATAAGGGAGGTAAGGCAATAAACAGGCCATAGTGGCGAAATAATTACAATTTAGCAATTAAACACTGGGGTGATAGAGACTGGAGTGACAGATGTGCAGAAGATGAATGTGCAAGTAGAGATACTGGGGTGCAAAGGAGCAACAAAAAATATATAATAAATAACAGTATGGGGATGAGGTAGTTGGATGGGCTATTTACACCTGCTATGTACAAATGGCACCTGCATCTAACTGTACCCACCTAAAAAACATTATTGGGGTAAAAGTCGTTTACTCACCCACTCCTCCAATCACATGGCATGCCTCCCAGTAGCTAGCTAGCTAACGTTTGGTTCCGTGTTTTTAGCTTGCTAAATAAAGAGCTACAGAAATAAATATGCTAGCCTATTAGCCACGTTATGACTGACGTATCATTGCCCTTGCTAGTTTGATTGTAGTGAAATTCCCAGCCTTTGAAACTGAAACAGTGCTTCCAAAATGGGTGGAGGCAGAAAGAATGTACTAATGTTAGGCCTGCTGTGATTTACAAACTGATATTAATATTTTTTGGACTACCAAGAAATGTATTGGTGAATTATATTAATCATGCATTGAACTGCATACATCTTTTCTGCCAACAATGCCTTAGTGTCACACCCAGATCGGTTTCAATTGTCTTTGTGCTTGTCTCCACCCCTCTCCAGGTGTCGCCTATCTTCCCCATTATCCCCTGTGTATTTATGCCTGTGTTCTCTGTTTGTCTGTTGCCAGTTTGCCTTGTCAGGTCTTACTAGCATGCGTGCCCGTCTTCCTGCTTTCTCAAGTTTCTGTTTCCAATTTTCCCCGGCTCTGACCATTCTGCCTGCCTTGACCCCGAGCCTGCCTGCCTTTCTGTACCTGCCTGATTCTGACCCGATTACGAACCTCTGCCTGCCCTGACCCCGAGCGTGCCTGCTGTTCTGTACCTTACTGACACTGCCCTGGATTATGGACCTCTGCCTGCCCTTGACCTGTCTTTTGCCTGCCCCCTGTTTGTGTCAATAAACGTCTGTGATTCTAGCTGTCTGCATCAGGTTCTTATTCTGAGTTCTGATGCTTAGTGTACGTCATGGACTTTTGAGTCAAATATAACCTATTTTTAAAACCTCTTATTAAGTTGGTTTTATAGCATGAACTGGAAATGTTATATTTTTTACTGATATTGTGATTGTCTGTTTGTTTCATATCTGCAAAGTACTTAAAACACTGTCAGTTCCACTTTAAGGTATTGTGCTGTCTCATTACACACTACTTGCTTTGATACCATATATATAGTAGGTCTATTGTAATTTCACATTTTATTTAACTAGGCAAGTCAGTTAAGAACAAATTCTTATTTACAATGACAGTCTAGGAACAGTGGGTTAACTGCCTTGTTCAGGGGCAGAACAACAGATTTGTACCTTGTCAGCTCAGGGATTTGATCTAGCAACCTTTCAATTACTAGTCCAATGCTCTAACCACTAGGCTACCTGCTGCCCCACCGAGCTGCCTGTAAACTGCCTGTAAGCTATTGTCAAATTCACAGTAACACCTTTACAGTTTGGGTGAGACTGTAGAAAAGCATCTTGTAGTGGATGCACTCTGTGTTCCTTTCTCTGCAACTCTCCGTTCAACTCTCCGTTCAACTCTTTGTGATACTAATCAGACTGAACTGAAGTATCGTTGGTCTGAGGTAATCATGGTGCCCAGAGAACAAACTCCCTGTGCACAGGTACTGTTGATGTTTGTTTGGAAAAAGTTTTGTTTGGAATTGGCAAGTGCATAAAGCAGATTGATCATGTTGTCAGAGACACCAGCTGTAGAAATAATGGCAAAACTGTGTTGATTTATCACTTTTTCTATATTTCCAAAAGGTACAGTTGATTAAAAAAAACTGCTATTATCAATACGATAACTCCTACATGTTAGTGATGTTTTACATTGAGTAGTGATCTTGTTCCAAACAAGCATAACCCAGATTGACCTAAGCTGAGCCCTGCTTACAGTACTGTTTCTATAAACAACAACGCCGTCAAATATTTGTTTTGCCAAGGAACAAGTTGGCTTAAGTACAAATAGAATAGGCTGGCACTCAGGCTTGAATGTTGCCGACTCAATACTCACACACTTAAAGCAGGCCCCGGTTGAAAGCCCACAGGGTCATAGATAAGAGAGGGTTCATATATGAAATAGTCGGGAACATCTTGAAAGAACTACAAGTGGAAGAACGAGTGACAATCTAAGGTAGACTACACACATATTACATACACTACATGACCAAAAGTATGTGGACATCTGCTCGTAAAACATCTCATTCCAAAATCAGGGGCATTAATATGGAGTTGGTCCCCCCTTTGCTGCTCTAACGGCCTCCAGTCTTATGGGAAGGCTTTCCACTAGATGTTGGAACATTTCTGCTTCCATTCAGCCACAAGAGCATTAGTGAAGTTGGGCACTAATGTTGGGCGATTAGGCGTGGCTTGCAGTTGGCGTTCCAATTCATCCCAAAGGTGTTTGCTGGGGTTGAGGTCAGGGCTCTATGCAGGCCTTACATGAATAACAGCCCCAGACCATTATTTCTCCTCCACCAAACTTTACAGTTGGGACTATGCATTGGGACACGTAGCATTCTCCTGGCATCCGCCAAACCCACATTCATCTGTCGGACTGCCAGATGGTGAAGCGTGATTCATCACTCCAGAGAACGCGTTTCCACTGCTCCAGAGTCCAATGGGGGTGAGCTTTACACCACTCCAGCTAACGCTTGGAATTGCAAATGGTGATCTTAGGCTTGTGTGTGGCTGCTCGGCCTTGGAAACCCATTTCATGAAGCTTCCGACGAACAGTTCTTGTGCTGACGTTGCTTCCAGAGGCAGTTTGGAACTGGGTAGTGAGTGTTGCAACCGAGGACAGATGATTTGTTCATGCTACACGCTTCAGCACTCGGCGGTCCCGTTCTGTGAGCTTGTGTGTCATACCACTTCGCTGTCACGTCCTGACCATAGTAAGATGTTATTTTCTATGGTAGAGTAGGTCAGGGCGTGACAGTGGGTGTTTTTCTATGTTTTGTATTTCTATGTTCATGTTCTAGGTTTGTATTTCTATGTTGTTGTTTTTTGGGATGATCTCCAATTGGAGATCATACTTAAGTAGGGTTTTTTTCCACCTGGGCTTGTGGGAGATTCATTTTGAGTAGTGTATGTTTCACCTCTGCGTCACGGTTTGTTGTTTTTTGTCATTCAGTTTATTTATGTATTGCATTAGTTTCACAGTATAAATAAAATGTGGAACGACACACACGCTGCACTTTGGTCCGCTCTTTTCTACGACAACCGTGACATTCACGGCTGAGCCGTTGTAGCTCCTAGAGGTTTCTACTTCACAATAACAACACTTACAGTTGACCAGGGCAGCTTTAGCAGGGCAGAAATTTGACTAACTGACTTGTTGGAAAGGTGGCATCCTATGACGGTGTCACGTTAAAAGACACTTCAGTAAGGACATTCCATTTTATCTGCCTGTCAGCAACAGGTGTTGCTGAAATAGCCGAATCCACTCACTTGAAGGGGTGTCCACATACTTTTGAATATATAGTGTACTTGCCACATACAGATGTAGAATCTTAATTTGATCTACGTGTAGAGTATTTGAGGTTAAAAAGGCTGCTGAAGTTTCTAATTTCCACTTTGAAATTTCAGACTTGTTTTTACAAATATGTCCATTAATTATAATCCACATAATATTCACATTTTCCTGCTGTAGCAAATGGGCTCAAATGAGGATCCTACATCTGTATTACCTTAGGCTAGCATCAACAGGATATTTTCCTGCACAGATAGTACACAGTGTTACACTGACTAAACTGTTAGTGGTCTCTTGTCCATTCTATGTGTTCTGAATTATGTGTTCTATGTTACATGTTCTGTGTTGTATGTTCCAGGAGGTAAGGTAGTCTTGGCTGCCATAGTAACTAACACCGGCTTGTTTATCCGGAAGCCTGGCTATCTCCCACCCTTGAGGGCATGATGTTGTGTGTGTGTGTGTGTGTGTGTGTGTGTGTGTGTGTGTGTGTGTGTGTGTGTGTGTGTGTGTGTGTGTGTGTGTGTGTGTGTGTGTGTGTGTGTGTGTGTGTGTGTGTGTGTGTGTGTGTGTGTGAGATGTGTGCGTTCACCTGGGCCCCCACCACAGTGGGAGTGCTGAGGGGTTTTTCATGTAACAGCTGCTGGATATGAAACACTAATGGATAACAACAAAGCCCATTTCACAGCCATAAGGGGAACAGGGAAACAATATTGGCTCCTGATGGAAATCTGTTGGTGGCCTCACACCGTGGAAATGTGACCCCCAACTTTCAACAGTACAAATGTACATACTGTAGAACTACATCAACCTGGTGTCATGCAAGAGGAGCCATGTTGCGAACTAGTAGCGTTGAGTTTACACAACTTGTGCATATGATCGTTGAATTTACATAACTTGTGTATATGCTGCTAATTAGATACTGCAGAGTGAAGACCACCCACTCACAATTTGGCAATGTCTGATTGGTGTGGGATGGCCTCTTCCACCTGTTATGTAACACATTTAATGACAGAGAATAACATTGTTCTGCTGTGGTCTGTAATGGAAGGGACACTGTGTGCGTGTGTGTCATAATCCACACCTTTGCAATCATTGCAGATAACTGATTTGCATGGCACTAATCTCATATTTATTTTCTTATTGGTATTAATGGAATCTGATTAATTATTTACTCAGCTTTTCTATCTCCCAGGGTCAGACTGAAGGCCACTTCCCAAATACCCCACACACACGCGCACACACACACACACACACACACACACACACACACACACACACACACACACACACACACACGCGTGTGCGCGCACACACGCTCGCACGCATGCACACACACAGCGAGAGAGAGAGAGATACACACCCTTGTCTCCTTGTGAATACATAACCTCTCTCAGGAAGGCCTCACGCTGAGAGACTCCTGACCTTGCTGATGAGGAAACTCTAGGAGGAGATGACATCATAAGATGAGGACAAGCTCAGGCCTTCTGAAGGGCAGCCATCAAGCTCCGCAAAAACAATGAAGTTTAGTTTTGTGAGAAAAAGACGTTTGAGCTTTTTCTGGAATGGAAATGGAAATGTCAGTTGTAAGAAGGTAAAAGGCACTTTATATTTAAAACGTTTACCAGCAAAAGCTACCACAGCACTCTGTATATTAGTAAAAGTGTAAATAAACAAAAGTGACGGGGCAGCTGTTCCTGAATGTCAATGTGTGCGGCAGCTAGAGCCTTTATTAGGTGGTTATAAACCCATTATTAACCCTTGGAGCTGACACTAATTTAAGCTAATGCAAAGGGACACTGCAGCCTTGAAGCATTGTCATTTCACGGTACAGAAAGCATTTAAGGGATACAGTTAGTGGCATCACATTACAGTCCCCTAATAAACGGGAATGATAACAATCAATGAGCTTCTGTCGGAATGATAACAATCAATGAGCTTCTGTCGTTCACGCTGACGACCATTACCATAGTAACGGAGACAGAATAGCCCCTATAGCGGTAATTATTACTGACAGCAGGAACACACCTCAAATCCATGTATATGATTCTCTAGTCCTACTCACACACACACACTCACACACACACACACAATCACACACACACACACACACAGGGAACGTGTCTGCTTCTTAGCAACTAGCTAGCTTTGTGAAATCGGCTTTGCTTTCAATAATCAAATCAACTCAAATGTTATTTGTCACATGCTTTGTAAACAACAGCTGTAGTCTAACAGTGAAATGCTTACTTACAGGCCCTTCCAACAATGCAGAGAGAAAAATAATAAGACAAGAAATAAATACATAATGAGTAATGATAACTTGGCTACATACACGGGGTACCAGTAGTGAGTTGATGTGCAGGAGCACGAGGTAATTGAGGGAGACATGTACATATACGTAGGTAGGGATGAAGTGACATGGCAACAGGATAGATAATAAACAGTAGCAGCAGCGTATGTGATGAGTCAAAAGATTTTGTGCAAAAAGGGTTAATGCAGATAGTCCGGGTAGCAATTGTATTAATTGTTCAGCAGTCTTATATAGCTTGGGGGTAGAAGCCGTTTAGGGCCCTGCTGGTACCAGACTTGGTGCATTGATACCACTTGCCGTGTGGTATAAGAGTGAACAGTCTGTGACTTGGGTGGCTGGAGTCTTTGACTATTTTTAAGGCCTTCCTCTGACAGCACCTGCTAAATCAAATCAAATCAAATGTATTTATAAAGCCCTTCTTACATCAGCTGATATCTCAAAGTGCTGTACAGAAACCCAGCCTAAAACCCCAAACAGCAAGCAATGCAGGTGTAGAAGCACGGTGGCTAGGAAAAACTCCCTAGAAAGGCCAGAACCTAGGAAGAAACCTAGAGAGGAACAGGCTATAAGGGGTGGCCTGGGGATGCTGTAATGCTATGCTCTTCACATTGTGTGTGTGTGTGTGTGTGTGTGTGTGTGTGTGTGTGTGTGTGTGTGTGTGTGTGTGTGTGTGTGTGTGTGTGTGTGTGTGTGTGTGTGTGTGTGAGAGAGAGAGAGAAGTGTACAGAGCAGGTTGAGAGGCTCAGTCAGTCAGCTCTCCATTATATTAATGGTTTAAATGAAACTGAGGTCTGGCGCGAGGGGAAGTGATTTTTTACACAGGCTGTCTTCAAATAGAGACACTGTTGATGCTCTCTGTCTTTCACTTGACACTTTCTCACTCACTCCATCTCAATGTCTACCATATTCTCTTACTCTCTCACTTGTTTTCTCACCCATTCCATCTTTCCTTCTAACTCTCTCGGTCTTTGTCTTTTCTGTCACTCCATCTCTATATCTCCATCTGTCCCCCTTGTTTGTGCCCGTGAACAGCATTCTCACTTTCTGATGTGTCACCACATCTCCTGTGTCGTGACTTGACTTTAATATCAATTTGAAGACTGTTATTTATCATATTAACTATATATGTTTAATTGTTACCCGATTAAATTAATCATGTAACAATTAACTCATAAGGATTTGAGGCACCATGAGAGCGGTTCTTTAAAGAGTTACCATCTCACAAAGTAACCCCTATCACATCTATAATCAGTCAACTTATTAATCATAAACTTGTATCACATCATCATTCTGAACAGTCGTAACCTCGTATCTGCAAAAAAACTCAGCCTTACCTATGATTCAGTACTACACAAATTGGTTTAATTATTTATTTATTAGCTAATTAAATGGGAACACAGGATAAACATACATGCTCTGCACTGGTTATTGACTGGAGACTTAAAACTTCTTGGTGACAGGGGGCAGTATTCGGAAATTCAGATGAATAACGTGCCCAAATTAAACTGCCTGCTACTTGGGCCCAGAAGGTAGGATATGCATATTATTAGTAGATTTGGATAGAAAACACTCTGAAGTTTCTAAAACTGTTTGAATTATGTCTGTGAGTATAACAGAACTAATATGGCAGGCAAAAACCTGAGAAACAATCCAACCAGGAAGTGGTTTGTAGTTTTTCAAGTGATTGCTTATCCAAACTTCAGTGTCTGTAGGGTCATTTTGCACTTCCTAAGGCTTCCACTAGATGTGGGGAGAGAATAAGAGCTGTCTCAAGCCTGGGACCAATGAGTTGTTTACTGCGCAGTCACGCAGGCGCGCAGTCACGCAGACACGCAGGCACGCCGTTCTTTCTTTGTCCTCTGTAATGAATACGCTATTGTCCGGTTGGAATATTATCAAAGATTTATGTTAAAAAGACCCTAAGGATTGATTGTAAACAGCGTTTGACATGTTTCTACAAATGGTAATGGAACATTTTGACTTTTCGTCTCTGGTTTTGCGCTTGCGCATTTTGCCTTTGGATAGTGATCTGAACGCGCGAACAAAAGGAGGTATTTGGACATAAATATGGAGTTCATCGAACAAAACAAACATGTCTTGTGGAAGTGGGAGTCCTGGGAGTGCATTCTGACGAAGATCAGCAAAGGTAAGTGAAGATTTATTATTATTTGTTATATATATTATTTTTGACTCCAGAACTTGGCGGGTAACTGTATAGCTTGCTTTGATGGCTGAGCTCTGTACTCAGAATATTGAACAATGTGCTTTTGCCGTAAAGCTATTTTGAAATCTGACAGAGCGGTTGCATTAAGGAGAAGTGTATCTATAATTCTTTCAATAACTGTTATAAATTTCATCAACGTTTATGATGAGTATTTTTGTAAATTGATGTGCTCATTCACCGAGAGTTTTGGAGGCAATACATTTTCGGAACATCACGCGCCAATCTAAAATGGGTTTTTTGGATATATATATGAACTTTATTGAACAAAACATACATGTATTGTGTACCATTGAGTCCTGGGAATATCATCTGATGAAGATCATCAAAGGTTAGTGATTAATTTTTGCTGTATTTCTGGTTTTTGTGACGCCTCTCCTTGATTGGAAAATGGCTGTGTGGTTTTTCTTGTTTAGGCGCTGTCCTAACATAATCTAATGTTATGCTTTTGCCGTAAAGCCTTTTTGAAATCGGACAATGTGGTTGGATTAACAAGAAGTGTATCTTTAAAATGGGATAAAATAGTTGTATGTTTGAGAAACTTGAATTGTGAGATTTTTGTTGTTTTGAATTTGCCGCCCTGCTATTTCACTGGCTGTTGAATAGTGTGTCCCGCGGGTGGGATGCTAGCGTCCCACATGTCCCAGAGAGGTTAATACACTGAAAACAAGTCCCTAGCAGAATGACAACAACATTGATGCTTGTTAAAGAAGAGATGGAGAGGGAGAGAGAGAGGGACATAGACACTCAACATCGGTACATTCAGAAACTACTCTCACCTAGAGTAACCATATACTTTGCACACAACCCGCCGCCCGCTTTGAGTAAGAAATTGTAAGAAAATGTGTAAGAAAATGTAAGGCTCTGATTGTCCGAAATGGTTCCAACAAGTCTTCTATTGTTGTCCTTCTTTGTAGTTATCTGGTGACTTGTCGTGTAGTCCTGAACAGAACTACAGAGTTGACTTTCCTTCCATTCACTCTTCAAGATGCTTCTTTGAAGATAGGCTAGCCAGTCATATCGATGGTTTCCCAGTGGGGTAAGGAGAGTAGCATAATATGATGGTTTGAGCAGAGTACCAGGATGGTCCTACTTAAATTCGCTTTTGAAAATACTTTACTTAGGACAGATAATCAGCCATACCAGTGATTGTCTGGGAGGTGAGTTTGTCTTCTGCACCTCGTGTTGAGATTCAAAGTTCAAACCACTTTAAACGTGCAGCTGCAGCTTCAAGTCTTTCTGGTCTGATTTGTTAATTCTTAACCCATCATTTATACAGTTTGCTGGAAAGGGGTGGTTCCGGCAGGCTGGCATTCTCCCTGACCTCACTCCGGGTGGTAACTGCTCCCTGTGCAAAGCCTATGGAAAACAATTATCCTGGGTCAATACCACTAAAAGTGTTATTTTTTGTCTTTAAGATAAATCATTCAGAATTGTATATACAAAATATACACTGGATCAAATGTCAGAAGGATCCTTATGTGTGTATGCCTTCATGATAATAGAAGCATAGTGACATAGACTTCAAAGTACATTTTATAAATGTTTTACTATTTTATTTCAGTGCAGGAGGCAATATTTATTTGTCCCAAGTGCTGCTAAATCAACTTCAACAAGAATAATTAGGAATAAAATCATACATTTAAAAAAATATTTTCTGATTTTCTTAATTAAATGTTATTATAATCTTATGTATAGTCTTTTAATGTTAAATGCTCCACTTCTTATAAGAAAATTGACTATTATCTGTACATCCTCAAAGTCGTTGTCCACCCTGTTACATTGTGGTTACTGGCATTTTAAGAAAATATATATTTTCTACAATGACATCACGAACAGAAAATGATGTCACTTCCTTGGCGGGAAAACAACTGTGGTGAACCTGATGAGTATCTAGATTTCATACTATTACATTTTCATCATTATATGTTGGCGATGTGATGTGGGAAAGCATAACATGTCTGCCCTGTTAAGAAAAAATACGACGTTAATCGAATTTCATAATTTCTAAATATATTTGTCAAACAATGCCTATTCCTTTTCAAGTGGTAGCCATTATCCTAGCTCCATCACAATCACTTGGAGTATAGCGGCTAATTTTTGCTCAAAATGTCCACCCTGTTATTGTCCACCCTGTTATCCATGTACACGTAACAGGGTGGACATCAACTCAACAGGGTGGACAAATGGATATTGTGCAGTAATGTGTTGCAAAATATGTTTTTGTTCATAAATTGTATTACGTAATTACAGTATATATATATAGCATGTACAGTTTTAAGAATAAATAAATATCAATTGAATCAGGTATTTCTGAAGGAGTGGAAACTCCTCTTAGCGCAGCTGAAAGAACTCAGTGACAGAGTGTAGCGTGCAAAAAGGAAGAAATGGAGAGATTCAAAAGGATACTTAGAGCCAGGGCCAAGGCTAGTGCGTTGCTGCAGTACCAAACACCCCCCTCAACTCCTGAAAATCAGCCAGTATTTGATCCCCTGCGGATTTTGTATGTTTGCCCACTGACAAAGAAATGATCAGTCTATAATTTTAATGGTAGGTTTATTTGAACAGTGAGAGACAGAATAACAACAACAAAAAATCCAGAAAACCGCATGTCAAAAATGTTATAAAACGATTAGCATTTTAATGAGGGAAATAAGTATTTGACCCCCTCTCAATCAGAAAGATTTCTGGCTCCCAGGTGTCTTTTATACAGGTAACGAGCTGAGATTAGGAGCACACTCTTAAAGGGAGTGGTCCTAACCGCAGCTTGTTACCTGTAAAAAAGACACCTATCCACAGAAGCAATCAATCAGATTCCAAACTCTCCACCATGGCCAAGACCAAAGAGCTCTCCAAGGATATCAGGGACTAGATTGTAGACCTACACAAGGCTGGAATGGGCTACAAGACCATCGCCAAGCAGCTTGGTGAGAAGGTGACAACATTTGGTGCGATTATTCGCAAATGGAAGAAACACAAAAGAACTGTCAATATCCTCTGACACAATGGACCTTGGAGAAGATCCAAAAAGATGAAGAGAAGTGCTTTTTGTGTTGTTTTTCACATTGAATATGTAACTAAATAGCAGTTCCAATGTTGTTACTACATGTATTACTACGTAGATATCTATTCAGTGTTCAGGGTTTAATTTATGTCCCGTTATAGCTGTCCACCCTGTTATACCTTGGTCCACCCTGTTTCTTAAGGCTAGGTGGGGCGCTAGTGACCCACCTCGCCAACATCCGGTGAAATTGCAGAGCACAAAATTCAAAATCGTAATATTAAACATTCCTGAAAAGACAAGTGTCATACATCATTTAAAAGCTTAACTTCTTGTTAATCCAGCCGCTTTGTCAGATTTCAAAAAGGCTTTACGGCGAAAGCATACCATGCGATTATCTGAGGACAGCGCCCCGTATAGAAAATCATTAAAAACATTTTCCAAACCAGCAGAGGCATCACAAAAGTCAGAAATAGCGATAAAATAAATCACTTACCTTTGAAGATCTGCCTCTGTTTGCAATCCCAAGGGTTCCAGCTACACAACGAATGGTTGTTTTGTTCGATAAAGTCCTTCTTTATATCCCAAAATGTCAGTTTAGTTGACGCTTTTGATTCAGTAATCTACCCGTTCCAGTCGTTCAACATGCAGACAAAGCGATCCCAAAAGTTACCAATAAACTTTGTCCAAACAAGTCAAACAACATTTCTAATCAATCCTCAGGTACCCTAATATGTAACTAAACGATAAAATTTAAGACAGAGTGTAGTATGTTCAATACCGGAGATAAATAACGAAGTGCGCGCCCTCATCCACGCGCGCCACAAGACTACAGTCCAAATGAGAGCCACCTTGAAAAACAAATTCCAGCAACTTTTTTCAAAAAACAAGCCTGAAACCCTTTCTAAAGACTGTTGACATCTAGTGGAAGCCATAGGAACGGCAATCTGGGAGTATTTCCTTTGAATTTCCCATAGACAAGCATTTTCAATGGGTGGTGACCTAAAAAAAATAAATCTGGATGGATTCTCCTTGGGTTTTCACCTACCATATCAGTTCTGTAATACTCACAGACATTATTTTAACAGTTTTAGAAACTTCAGAGTGTTTTCTATCCAATACTATGCAATACATACCAATTATATGTATATCCTTGTAACGCGGGTCGTATAATGGGGACCAAGGAGCAGTGTGTAGAGTGCTCATATTTACTTTCAATGAATATACATAAACAAAACGACCAACAACAGTTCCGTCAGGTGACATACACTAAACAGAAAACAACTACCCACAAAACCCAGGACGAGAAACCCCTACTTAAATATGATCTCTAATCAGAGGGAACGAGGATCAGCTGCCTCCAATTAGAGATCAACCCAAACAATCCCAACATGGAAATAGAAAAACTAGAACTTAAACATAGAAATAGAAAACATAGAACAACCCAAAACACTACCCTGTCGCGCCCTGACCTACTCTACTATAGAAAATGACATCTTACTAGGATCAGGACGTGACAATCCTAGCTTCTGGGCTTGAGTAACAGGCAGTTTACTTTGGGCATGTCAGTCATCCGAACTTCCGAATACTGCCCCCTAGCCTTAAGAAGTTATACCTTGTTATACCTGTTATACCTTGGTCCACCCTGTAATCTTGGCATCTTTTCAAATTAATTCAGTTACATTGTCAAATATCAAGAATTTGTGTAATGTATTTTATAGAGTAAGACACGGCCAACACCACACAATTATAAACTTGGCTAAAATATAATTAATACCAATATGTCTCAATTTAGAAAGATAAGGTGCAGATTAGATGAAGTTCTGTATAAAACCACATATTGTATACAAAATCTGTTATTTCTTTATAATTTGACCAGAACAAATGGACAGGGTTAACAAGGAGACGCCATAGCTTTATGAAAATGTAAATATTATTTAAATAGTCCAATGAAAGTAATTAAAGACAGTTAAGTGCATGTCCGTAACAGGGTGGATATATCATATGGCTGATTCACTGAAAATGTGTTTATAATGATCTAACTAAGTGCTGGAGCTTGGCCAACATGTTTTTCTACAAGTCTAATATTTCATTTTTTATAGTAAAACATAAAAGGAATAGAAATTCTGAAATAAAAATGTAAAATGTTGCATGGTCCATATGGTAATCTTGTGTGATATTGACCCACCTATTTAGATTCTCGTGGGCAGTCATGACACCTGTCTCCGGGAACGTTGTCAGTTCCGCGGGCTGCATCTCACTAGTCAATTACAGAGGAGAGGACATAAGGAGAGGACATAAGAAGAGGACATGAGGAGACCAAGCCAATTTACATCCATTAGATTTCCCAAACCTCACATTTTGCCTCTAAAAAAGTTCCCTAATTCCCATCTCCACCCCCTTTCCTCACCCCCATTCCCTGGTACAGAGGTAGATTGGGGGTAAGGCCCTGCGATAGACTAGCATCCTGTCCAGGGGGTGGAATTGTACATCAAGCAGCCTCACGCTACAAAAACAGGATAGGCTCCTGCCCTATTAGCCGTTCCGGCTCACACAGGCTACCCGCTGGAACCAAAAAGGATTTTGATTCCTTCTGAGCCAGGGAGTAGAGTGGAGAGGAGAAGAGAAGAGAGAGAAGCGATGCATCAAAACTCCTTTGATGCCTTCAGAATAATAGTTGATTGAATTAGCCACCCATTTCTGCCCTGGCACTCATACATCTACATACTTAAAACATAATGGTTGTAAATAGCACCAGATAAGGGTTATTTGGCTTGTAACCATAGCGGAACCCTCTTTGGGGCTAGATGGAACCCTTTTTTCTTGTTCTTTATTGAACCTTAACAGAGAATAGATCTATAAAGAACCTTTCTAAATCTAAGAAGTTAATTGCAGATCCTTTTAAAGAATAACACAGAGTTTTCTATTCTGGTCAGCCATGTTATTTTCTTACAATTAGATAGGTGTTATTCTTGTTAATTGACAAATAGAATCAAGTGAACTGACCAAAGCCATACATGATTTTTCCACAAGACACTGGTTATAGGCTAAAATAACATTTCATAGTACAACACAGCAGATTAGTGAAACTAGACTGACACTCTCACTCATGGTTCCACCAAAAAAAAAGCTGTGTGTAAACCACGCCCCAAAATATTTGAATGAACCGCCTCCCCTACATTTTAATTATCACTAAAAGAGCAAAGAACCCTTTTGTGAACTGTAAAGAACCACTGAAGAGCTCAAAAGGTTCTGTGGGTCAGTATGGTTCCACATAGAACCATTAGCCTCTCCAAAGAACCCTTGAGGAATCCTCATTTTTTTGTGTGTGTGTAGATAGTCTGTAGTCTAAAATAGCTTCCTCTCCTCATCTCCCTTCATTGGTTTCATCTGATATAATAAGAACTTGGCAGCTGGAAAGTAGAAAGCGAACCGAGCAGCAGGGTTGCTCCATTGCTTTCCTCTACTACGCCACTGTTTCTCCTCCTTTCGTTCAGGTCTAATGAGCCTTGTCTCTTTGACATGCACATTTTAAATCACACTGTGGTAAGTTGAGCCGCTTTGTCAAAGACTTCTCAACCGGCAAAGGGAACTATTTTTAAAGCTACACTGAAACATTCACCCACATCAACCCCACATCAACCCCATGTTCAATGTAGATTAAAACTACTTTGGAGCACATTGTCCCCACTGCTTTACCTCAGAAGACATGTAATCTATAGTCATCAGGTGGGGGAAGTCTCACAAAGACAGAACAAATTGAAGTATTAGAGCTGCTATATTCCAGTGTATATATTGAGTGTCAGATAGGAGGAGAAATATGGCGGTGGAGTACCTGTGGACCCAGACTTTGAACGGCACTCTGCCCTATTAATTAATATTCCTAGTTCACCGTGCCCTTTCATACAGCTTGAGATGGGATCACAATGATAAATGAAGTACATGGCAATGGATGCAATGCCCTCAAATTACCTGGAATCTGAGTGGAAAGCTAAGTCTTTTATAAAGCCTGTCTGGAAGCAAATCAATGCTTGTAATTGGCAGATTTCTGCTAACATAGTTGACACTGTCCCTATTGGTTGTATTTAAGGATAGATGAGAGAGAGAGAGAGAGAGAGAGAGAGAGAGAGAGAGAGAGAGAGAGAGAGACTAATCAAAGTGGAGGGAGAGAGGGGAGAAGGGGAGGGAGAGAAAGACAGACAGACAGACTAATAAAAGTGGAGTAAGAGAGAGAGAAGGGGAGAGGGGGAGAAGTGGAGGGAGGAAGGGAGAGAGAAAGAAAGAGAGAGACAGACTAATAAAAGTGGAGGGGAGAGAGAGAGAAGGGAAGGGAGGGAGAGAGTCATGAAATAACATTGCTCATAATAACCTTTCATCCATTGTAATGACTTTGAACCCAGACAGGCTCTGTTCCAGTAGGATTCAGTAGAAAATGGACCACTCCTTCTTTCCATGGCCACTGACCTCATCACAACATTCTGTTTCACCAAGTGAACTAATTGTGACCTACTCTGTTCAGAGACGTGGCGGATGCAGGGTTATGTTCAGTTGGATGTATTGTATTCCGCAGTGGGAGTTGTTTGTGTCGTCTAATTGTTTTGTCTTGCCACAAGCTGTGAACATGACATTCCCCAATGAGGACAGTCAATAAGATATGTGCAACAACAGAACAAACACAGTAGAAAAACATAGAGCTCTGTGTGATTGAAAGTAGATGGAATGTCTGCTTTAAACCACGTAAAATTCAACCCCTGGAGGGACGCAGTGTCTGCAGCAGGGTTTTGTTCCTCCCTGCCACCTAATTGATCAAATAAGGTCATTGATTGGCTGGGAAGTCCACACACCTGGTTTTCCAGGTGGAAATCAGACACTAATTACAAGGGAAGAACAGAAAGCAGACACTGTGCCCCTCCAGGAATTGAGTCCCGAGCTTCAAATAATGGGCCACTGCTTTGTGAATGAGGTGACACACATAATGATGTCTTTGTCTCTGACAGAGGTCACACACACAATGAGGTCACACACACAATGAGGTCACACACACAATATGAGGTCACATACACAATATGAGGTCACACACATGGTGACGTCTCACTGTCGTGTGTGTGTGTGTGTGTGTGTGTGTGTGTGAGACAGTGTGACAGTCCTGTCTGTGATGTGAAGCAGGGGTGAAGAGGGTTGGAGACAAATCTGTCTACTTGTCGTACAGCACCCAAACATGGAGTTCAAACGGAGACAGTATGATTCATATTACTGGTCCACTGTCCATACGTTTATTCAACAATCACTCAACCCTGTGGGGTGTCTCCTTTCAGCATAGCAGTGTGTGTGTGTGTGTGTGTGTGTGTGTGTGTGTGTGTGTGTGTGTGTGTGTGTGTGTGTGTGTTGAAACCATGGTGAGTGAGTGACATAGGGGTCTTGCTGTTGGGTTTTTTGGGACACCTCATTATCCCAGACCCCGGTCTCTGGGTGTACCTAGCCAAATATGTCACACCCACAAGCGTACACACACACACACACACACACACACACACACACGCGTACACATACACACACGTACATACACATACACACACGTACACATACACACACGTACGTACACACACATACACACATGTACACATACACACGTACACACACACACAAACGTACACGCGTACACACACACAAACTCGTTCACACACACGTACACACACATAAGTACACACACACACGTACACACGTACACACACACAAACTCGTTCGCACACGGGTACACACACACATACACACACACAAACACGTTCACACAAACACACAGGTACACACACACGTACACACGTACACACACACCTACACAAAAACCCGTACACACACACGTACACACAGCCACATACGCGCACGGGCACCCACATGCATAGACAGAGACACACAATCTCACACGCATGCACACATACACAAACACACATGTACACACACACACACACACACACACACACACATACACACACACACATACACACACACACACACGGGCACACACATGCATAGACAGACACACACAATTTCACATGCATGCACGCAATCACACACACACACAAACACACACACGTACACACACACACAAGTACACACACACATACACACACACACATACACAAAAACACGTACACACACACACGCACACGTACACACAGCCACATACGCACACGGGCACACACATGAGTAGACAGACACACACAATCTCACACGCATGCACACGTACACAAACACACACATACACACACACACACACACACACATACATACATACACACACACACACACATACATACACACACGTACACACACACACACACACACGGGCACACACATGCATAGACAGACACACACACAATTTCACACGCATGCACGCAATCACACACACACAAACACACACAAATACACACACACACACACACAAATACAGACACACACACACACAAATACAGACACACACACAAATACAGACACACACACACACACACACACACATTACCTCCTCTGCAGCATCTGTGTTCCAGCCAGAAAGTTAAATCCAAGATGGCGTAGCAGTCAGACGTCTTTGTTCTGTCGTGTCCCTTGTATATATCTTTTTACATCTTTTTCTTCGCATATCCTTTTAAAATACTTTCCTAAACCTCAACTTCTAAATACTCTCCTGCAACCCGCCTCACCCAATGTGGCGTGGATCTGTTTTTTTTCTAAAGTATTTCTATTTACTTTGGATCTGGAATCCCTCAACTGAAGCTAGCCAGCTAACTACCTACCAGCTATCAGTCAGCAAACCATTGCTAGCGGTCATCAGCTAACCTTTAGCTCGGAAAGCTCTCACCAGTTCGAACAACGTGACTCAAACCAGAGCATAACAGACCTATATATAAAAAAAAATCTCCATATCCCCAGATTCCTACCGCAAACTGTAAACATTTTCATCTGGATCTTCGCAAATAGCTAACCGCAATCCCGGGTGACTACTCCTGGCTAGCGTTTCCATCCCTGAGCAAGAACCAATAAGCCTGAAGCTAGCCTGGCAAGGGCACATGTGCTACCACGGAAGTCCACTCCTGGGCTACAATATCCGGACCCCTTCTACTGCCGGTACGGGGCACGGAACCCCGCCGATCCTCTACGACTGGAATACCGACATAATCTGCCCGAGGATCCCAACAGGCCCCTCAGGTGCGACGTCCGCTGAAGGCCCATTCTGCTAACTGTGGCCTGCTAGCTACCTAGAGCTACTTGAACCCTACTAATTCCACGACTGGTCTATCGACGTCACCGCACGAAGAGGCAAATACAGACTTACCCCCATCGCGACATCCCCCAAAGGCTAACTTGCTAGCCACGGTCTGCTAACTGCTAGCTTGCCAGCCCCGGTCTGCTAACTCCTAGCTTGTTTAGCCCCAGCCTACTAACTGTTAGCTTGTTAGCATCGGCCTGCTAACTGTCTGAATCGCCGTGACCCCAGTCAGCCCAACCACTCACCGGACCCATTTTTTCACTTGGTTACACATGCCTCTCTCTAATATCAGTATGCCTCGTCCATTACTGTCCTGGTTAGTGATTACTGTCTTATTTCACTGTAGAGCCTCTAGCCCTGCTCAATATGCCTTAACCAAGCATGTTGTTCCACCTCCTACATATGCGATGACATCACCTGGTTTAAACGTCTCTAGAAACTATATCTCTCTCATCATTACTCAATGCCTAGGTTTACCTCCAATGTACTCACATCCTACCTTACCTTTGTCTGTACACTATGCCTTGAATCTATGCTATCGTGCCCAGAAACCTGCTACTTTTACTCTCTGTTCCGAACGTGCTAGACTGCCAGTTCGTATAGCCTTTAGCCGTACCCTTATCCTACTTCTCCTCTGTTCCTCTGGTAATGTAGAGGTTAATCCAGGTCCTGCAGTGCCTAGCTCCACTCCCACTCCCCAGGTGCTCTCATTTGTTGACTTCTGTAAACGTAAAAGCCTTGGTTTCATGCATGTTAACATTAAAAGCCTACTCCCTAAATTTGTTTTACTCACTGCTTTAGCACACTCTGCCAACCCGGATGTCTTAGCCGTGTCTGAATCCTGGCTTAGGAAAACCACCAAAAACACTGAAATCTCCATCGCTAACTATAACATTTTCCGCCAAGATAGAACTGCCAAAGGGGGCGGTGTTGCAATCTACTGCAAAGATAGCCTGCAGAGTTCTGTATCACTATCCAAGTCAGTACCCAAACAATTCGAGCTTCTACTTCTAAAGATTCACCTTTCCAGAAACAAGTCTCTCACTGCTGCCGCTTGCTATAGACCTCCCTCTGCCCCCAGCTGTGCCCTCGATACCAAATGTGAACTGATTGCCCCCCATCTATCTTCTGAGCTCGTGCTACTATGTGATCTAAACTGGGACATGCTTAACACCCTGGCTATCCTACAATCTAAGCTTGATGCCCTCAATCTCACACAAATTATCAATGAACCTACCAGGTACAACCCCAAATCCGTAAACACGGGCACCCTCATAGATGCCATCCTAACTAACTCACCCTCCAAATACACCTCTGCTGTTTTCAATCAAGATCTCAGCGATCACTGCCTCATTGCCTGCATCCATAACGGGTCTGCGACCAAACGACCTCCCCTCATCACTGTCAAACGCTCCCTAAAACACTTCTGCGAGCAGGCCTTTCTAATTGACCTGGCCAGGGTATACTGGAATGACATTGACCTCATCCCGTCAGTAGATGATGCCTGGCTATTCTTTAAAAGTGCCTTCCTCACCATCTTAAATAAGCATGCCCAATTCAAAAAATGTAGAACTAGGAATAGATATAGTCCTAGGTTCACTCCAGACCTGTCTGCCATTGACCAGCACAAAAACATCCTGTGGCGTTCTGCATTAGCATCGAATAGCCCCCGTGATATGCAACTTTTCAGGGAAGTTAGGAACAAATATACACAGGCAGTTAGGAAAGCTAAGGCTAGCTTTTTCAAACAGAAATGTGCATCCTGTAGAACTAACTCAAAAAGGTTCTGGGACACTGTAAAGTCCATGGAGAATAAGAGTACCTCCTCCCAGCTGCCCACTGCTCTGAGGCTAGGAAACACTGTTACCACCGATAAATCCATTATAATTGAGAATTTCAATAAGCATTTTTCTACGGCGGGCCATGCTTTCCACATGGCTACCTCTACCCCGGTCAACTGCCCGGCACCCTCCACAGCAACTTGCCAAAGCCCCCACCATTTCTCCTTCCCCCAAATCCAGATAGCTGATGATCAGAAAGAGCTGCAAAATCTGGACCCCTACAAATCAGCCGGGCTAGACAATCTGGACCCTCTCTTTCAAAAATGATCTGCCGAAATTGTTGCAACCCCTATTACTAGCCTGTTCAACCTCTCTTTCGTATCGTCTGAGATCCCCAAAGACTGGAAAGCTGCCGCGGTCATCCCCCTCTTCAAAGGGGGTGACACTCTAGACCCAAACTGCTACAGACCTATATCTATCCTACCCTGTCTTTCTAAGGTCTTCGAAAGCCAAGTTAACAAACAGATTACCGACCATTTCGAATCCCACCGTACCTTCTCCGCTATGCAATCTGGTTTCAGAGCTGGTCATGGGTGCACCTCGGCCACACTCAAGGTCCTAAACGACACCATAACCGCCATCGATAAGAGACATTACTGTGCAGCTGTATTCATCGACCTGGCCAAGGCTTTCGACTCTGTCAATCACCACATTCCTATTGGCAGACTCGACAGCCTTGGTTTTTCAAATGATTGCCTACTTCTCTGATGGAGTTCAGTGTGTCAAATCGGAGGGCCTGTTGTCCGGACCTCTGGCAGTCTCCATGGGGGTGCCACAGGGTTCAATTCTCGGGCCGACTCTCATCTCTGTATACATCAATGATGTTGCTCTTGCTGCTGGTGATTCTCTGATCCACCTCTACGCAGACGACACCATTCTGTATACTTCAGGCCCTTCTTTGGACACTGTTAACAACCCTCCAGACGAGCTTCAATGCCATACAACTCTCCTTCCGTGGCCTCCAACTGCTCTTAAATACAAGTAAAACTAAATGCATGGTATTCAATTGATCACTGCCCGCACCTGCTCGCCCATCCAGCATCACTACTCTGGATGGTTCTGACTTAGAATACGTGGACAACTACAAATACCTAGGTGTCTGGTTAGACTGTAAATTCTCCTTCCAGACTCATATTAAGCATTTCCAATCCAAAATTGAATCTAGAATCGGCTTCCTATATCGCAACAAAGCATCCTTCACTCATGCTGCCAAACATACCCTTGTAAAACTGACCATCCTACCTATCCTCAACTTCGGTAATGTCATCTATAAAATAGCCTCCAACACTCTACTCAACAAATTGGATGCAGTCTATCACAGTGCCATCCGTTTTGTCACCAAAGCCCCATACACTACCCACCATTGCGACCTGTACGCTCTTGTTGGTTGACCCTGGCTTCATACTCATCGCCAAACCCACTGGCTACAGGTTATCTACAAGTCTCTGCTAGGTAAAGCCCCGCCTTATCTCAGCTCACTGGTCACCATAGCAGCACCCACTCGTAGCACGCGCTCCAGCAGGTATATCTCACTGGTCACCCCCAAAGCCAATTCCTCCTTTGGTCGTCTTTCCTTCCAGTTCTCTGCTGCCAATGACTGGAACGAACTGCAAAAATCTCTGAAGCGGGAGACTCATATCTCCCTCACTAGCTTTAAGCACCAGCTGTCAGAGCAGCTCACAGATCACTGCACCTGTACATAGCCCATCTGTAAACAGCCCATCTATCTACCTACCTACCTCATCCCCATACTCTATTTATTTATTTATCTTGCTCCTTTGCACCCCAGTATCCCTACTTGCACATTCATCTTCTGCACATCTACCATTCCAGTGTTTAATTGCTCTATTGTAATTACTTCGCCACCAAGGCCTATTTATTGCCTAAACTTCCTTAACTTACCTCATTTGCACATGCTGTATATAGACATTTTGTTTTCTTTTGTTCTACTGTATTATTGACTGTATGTTTTGTTTACTCCATGTGTAACTCTGTGTTGTTGTATGTGTCGAATTGCTATGCTTTATCTTGGCCAGGTCGCAGTTGCAAATGAGAACTTGTTCTCCTCTAGCCTACCTGGTTAAATAAAGGTGAAATAAATAAATAAAAAAGTTACATTTTATTTGATCAATACAGGGAATGTGATTCAAGAATGATCTGATTCTCCCCATAGACTAACAAGACGTACCAATGTGCAGCCCATTACAATGGAGAACACGGTAATACATTCTGTTACTGCTGTGGATTCTATCAGACAAGTGGTTGGCTCTGCTATAACCAAATGATCAAATATACACATGCCTCTAGTTGTTACTTACTATACTGTACTATACTATACCTATAGATGTTACTCCACTATACTCCACTATACTGTACTATACTAAAACATGCATATAGCCGTTACAATACTGTACTATACTATACCTATAGATGTTACTATACTATACTATACCTATAGCTGTTACTATACTGTACTATACTATACCTATAGCTGTTACTATACTGTACTATGCTATACTATATCCATAGTTGTTACAATACGATAATATAATATACCTAAAGCTGTTACTATACTGTACAATACTATACCTATAGCTGTTACTATACTGCACTATGCTATACCTATAGATGTTACTACACTGTACTATACATGTTACTATACTGTACTATACTATACATATAGCTGTTACTATACTATACTATGCTATACTATACTACATCTGTAGCTGTTACTATACTATACAATACTATACATATAGCTGTTACTATACTATACAATACTATACCGATAGCTGTTACTCTACTATACTATACCCATAGCTGTTACTATACTGCACTATAGTATACCTATAGCTTTTACTATACTGTACTATACTATACCTATAGATGTTACTACACTGTACTATACTATTCTATACATATAGCTGTTACTATACTGTACTATACTATACATGTTACTATACTGTACTATACTATACATATAGCTGTTACTATACTATGCTATACTGTACTATACTATACCTGTAGCTGTTACTATACTGTAATATGCTATACATATATATGTTACTATACTGCACTATACTATACCTATAGCTGTTACTATACTATACTATACCTATAGCTGTTTCTATACTATACTATACTATACTACACCTATAGCTGTTACTATACTGTACTATACTATACCTATAGATGTTACTATACTGCACTATACTATACCTATAGCTGTTACTATACTGGACTATACTATACCTATAGCTGTTACTATACTATACTATAATATACTAAACTATACTATACCTATAGCTGTTACTATACTATACTATACCTTTAACTGTTACTATACTGTACTATACTATACCTATAGCTGTTACTATATTATACTATACTATACCTATAGCTGTTACTATACTACAATATACTAAACTGTACTGCACTATACCTATAGCTGTTTCTATACTATACTATACTATACTACACCTATAGCTGTTACTATACTGTACTATACTATACCTATAGATGTTACTATACTGCACTATACTATACCTATAGCTGTTACTAAATTATAATATACTAAACTATACTATACTATACATATAGCTGTTACTATACTGTACTATACTATACCTATAGCTGTTACTATACTGTACTATACCATACCTATACCTATAGCAGTTACTATACTGTACTATAATATCCCTTTAGCTGTTACCATACTGTTCTATAATATACCTATAGCTGTTATTATACTGTACTACACCTATAGCTGTTACTGAAAATACCTTTTGCTGTTAACTACAGTACGTCTCAAGAGTACAGAGAAGCTGACAACAAGCTGGAAGATAATATGCCCTCTCCTCCCCCTGTCCTCCCCACATACACACATACACATGTGGAAGAACACACCCCACTCCGAACCTTACAATCAAGTTCTCACTTTCTGCCGCAGACCTAGTGTTGACAGGCGATAGCTTATCGATGGTCAGTTGAACTTGCCGAGCCAAAGTCTGACTATTGCTACTCCCCATCCATCCATCCATCTATCTGTCTGTCTTTCTGTCCGTCCGCCCGTCCGCCCGCCCGTCCGTCCATCTATCTATAAGAAAAGACTTTCAGTGCAAAATCACTACACAATCATAGTGTAACTAAATTTTCTTCCGCAGGGTTTCTGTGTATTGTTCATGGTTTACTTCAATTGGAAAATCAAAAGAATCAATCAGTGGAACCCACTTAGACCCAGTTAAATCAATTAAAGCAATGTTTATGCCACGGTGTGCTCTAATGGATATGAAATCGCTATATCTGAGTCTAGCAACAAGGTGATTCAAATTTGATACAATTTTGAGTATGGATTGGAATGTATCACAGTAACTCCCTTTTTCGGGGTTTCAGCATGGAGTCAAGTTAATGTTGCAGTAGCTCTTCTCTTTGACAACAAACATCGCCATCTAGTGAGATTCATGTCATAGCAGGGGTGACGCTTGACGCCTATTAAAAAAGGATGCATCTCAATAGTCTCTTCTCCTCTGTGTTTCAGTTCAGTCCAGACGAAAAGGGGAAAAAAGCAACTTCAGACTATCATCTGTGGAGTCAGAAAACCCTAGAAGCACAGCATATACCGTAACTCCACAGGATGAATCATGAATCCATCTATTGCTTTTCAGGATTGCAGTCTTATTTGTCTTTCCCCAGTACACCTACCAGTCAGTTTCTCTTAATATTACATCCTATTGTCTTATTAAACGGCACCATTCCTCCTCTACTGACATTCTCATCCAGCGTGCGTCAGTAAGCCCTGTCTCTCTCTCGCTCTCTCTATTCTATCAGCCTGCTAGTTGTCTCAACGTGTCATCATCTCATCGTCTGAATTTCGACATGGCTAACATGGCGGGAGATTCATCGAAAGTGCATGGAAAAGAGCTTGAAAAAGCTAAGGAAAGAGAGCGATAGAGAGAGAAAGAGGGAAAGAGAGAGACAGAGAGAAAGGGGGAGAGAGAGAGGGAGAGAGAGAGAGCAAAGCGAAGGAAAGAGAGTGATAGAGAGAGAAAGAGAGGGAAAGAGACTGAGTGAGAGAGAAAGAGAGAAACAGCGAGAGAGAAAGAGAGAGAGACAGAGAGACAGAGGGAGAGAGACAGAGACAAAGAGAGAGAGAGGGAGACAGAGAGAGAGAGAGAACCTACTAGAATCTGAAGTCAAATGCCAACTGTTAGCTGATAATCTTGTGCTTCTGTCACCAACCAAGGACGGCCTACAGCAGCATCTAGATCTTCTGCACAGATTCTGCCAAACCTGGGCCCTGACAGTAAATCTCATTAAGACCATAATAATGGTGTTCCAAAAAAGGTCCAGTCGCCAGGACTACGAATACAAATTCCATCTAGACATCATTGCCCTAGAGCACACAAAAAAACTATACATACCTTGGCCTAAACATCAGCGCCACAGGTAACTTCCACAAAGCTGTGAACGATCTGAGAGACAAGGCAAGAAGGGCATTCTGTGGATCAAAAGAAACATAAAATTTGACATACCAATTAGTATCTGGCTAAAAATACTTGAATCAGTTATAGAACCCATTGCCCTTTATATTTATGAGGTCTGGGGTCCGCTCACCAACCAAGAATTAACAAAATGGGACAAACACCAAATTGAGACTGCATGCAGAATTCTGCAAAAATATCCTCTGATTGAGTTCAAATAACAGACTGGAAGCTTCAAAAGGAGGGTGGTGCTTGGAATCATTGTTCTTCCTCTGTCAATCATGGTTACCTGCAAGGAAACACGTGCCATCATCATTGCTTTGCACAAAAGGGCTTCACAGGGCTTTACTGCCAGGGCTTTACTGCCAGTAAGATTGCACCTAAATCAACCATTTCTCGGATCATCAAGAACTTCAAGGAGAACGGTTCAATTGTTGTGAAGAAGGCTTCAGGGCACCCAAGAAAGTCCAGCAAGCGCCAGGACCGTCTCCTAAAGTTGATTCAGCTGCGGGATCGGGGCACCACCAGTACAGAGCTTGCTCAGGAATGGCAGCAGGCAGGTGTGAGTGCATCTGCATGCACAGTGAGGCAAAGACTTTTGGAGGATGGCCTGGTGTCAAGAAGGGCAGCAAAGAAGCCACTTCTCTCCAGGAAAAACATCAGGGACAGACTGATATTCTGCACAAGGTACAGGGATTGGACTGCTGAGGACTGGGTTGAAGTCATTTTCTCTGATGAATCCCCTTTCCGATTGTTTGGGGCATCCGGAAAAAAGCTTGTCCGGAGAAGACAAGGTGAGCCCTACCATCAGTCCTGTGTCATGCCAACAGTAAAGCATCCTGAGACCATTCATGTGTGGGGTTGCCTCTCAGCCAAGGGAGTGGGCTCACTCACAATTTTGCCTAAGTACACAGCCATGAATAAAGAATGGTACCAACACATCCTCCGAGAGCAACTTCTCCCAACCATCCAGGAAGAGTTTGGTGATGAACAATGCATTTTCCAGCATGATGGAGCACCTTGCCATGAGGTGAAAGTGATAACTAAGTGGCTCGGGGAACAAAACATCGATATTTTTGGTCCATGGCCAGGAAACTCCCCAGACCTTAATCCCATTGAGAACTTGTGGTCAATCCCTAAGAGGTGGGTGGACAAACAAAAAACCACATATTCTGACAAACTCCAAGCATTGATTATGCAAGAATGGGTTGCCATCAGTCAGGATGTGGCTCAAAAGTTAATTGACAGCATGCCAGGGCGGATTGCAGAGGTCTTGAAAAAGAAGCGTCAACACTGCAAATATTGACTCTTTGCATCAACCTCGTGTAATTGCCAAAAAAAGCCTTTGACACTTATGAAATGCTTGTAATTATACTTCAGTATCCCATAGTAACATCTGACAAAAATATCTAAAGACACTGAAGCAGCAAACTTTGTGGAAATTAATATTTGTGTCATTCTCAAAACTTTTGGCCACAACTGTACAGAGAGATGAACCTGGAGATGAATCCCCTAAGCAAGCTGTTCCTGGGGCTCTGTTCGCAAACACAAACACACCCCACAGAGCCCCAGGACAGCAACACAATTAGACCCAACCAAATCATGAGAAAACAAAAAGATAATTACTTGACCCATTGGAAAGAGTTAACAAAAAGCAGAGCAAACTAGAATGCTATTTGGCCCTAAACTGAGAGTATACAGTGGCAGAATACCTGACCACTGTGACTGACCCAAACTTAAGGAAAGCTTTGACTATGTACAGACTCAGTGAGCATAGCCTTGCTATTGAGAAAGGCCGTCGTAGGCAGACCTGGCTCTCAAGAGAAGACAGACTATGTGCACACTGCCCACAAAATGAGGTGGAAACTGAGCTGCACTTCCTAACCTCCTGCCAAATGTATGACCATACAGTGAGGGGAAAAAGTATTTGTTCCCCTGCTGATATTGTACGTTTGCCCACTGACAAAGAAATGATCAGTCTATAATGTTAATGGTAGGTTTATTTGAACAGTGAGAGACAGAATAACAACAAAACAAAACGCATGTCAAAAATGTTATGAAATTATTCAATTTATAACATTTTTGACATGCGTTTTTCTAGATTTTTTTGTTGTTATTCTGTCTCTCACTGTTCAAATAAACCTACCATTAAAATTATAGACTGATCATTTCTTTGTCAGTGGGCAAACGTACAAAATCAGCAGGGGATCCAATACTTTTTTCCCTCACTGTATTAGAGACACATATTTCCCTCAGATTACACAGATCCACAAAGAATTCAAAAACAAACCCAATTTTGATAATCTCCCATATCTACTGGGTGAAATACCACAGTGTGCCATCAAAGCAGCAATATTTGTGACCTGTTGCCACAAGAAAAGGTCAACCAGTGAAAAACAAACACCATTGGAAATACAACCCATATTTATGCTTATTTATTTTCCCTTTTGTATTTTAACCAGTTGTACAACATTACAACTCTGTATGTATACATAATATGACATTTGAAATGTCTTTATTCTTTTGGAACTTCTGTGAGTGTAATGTTTACTGTTCATTTTTATTGTTTATTTCACTTTTGTATATTATCTACTTCACTTGTTTTGGCAATGTTAACATATGTTTCCCATGCCAATAAAGCCCCTTCAATTGAATTGAATTGAATTGACAGAGAGAGAGAGAGAGAGAGAGAGAGAGAGAGAGGGGGAGAGAGAGGGGGGAGAGAGAGAGAGAGAGAGAGAGAGAGAGAGGGAGAGACAGAGAGAGAGAGAGGGAGAGAGAGAGAGACAGAGAGAGAGAGAGAGAGAGAGAGAGAGAGAGAGAAGATAATGATAATGCGTCTTTTCTGTCTATCAGAAGCAAAGCGGGGGAAAGAGAGGGAGAGAGAGAAAGAGAGAGACAGAGAGAGAAAGAGGGAGACAGAGAGAGAGGGAGAGAGGGAGAGAAAGAGAGAGAGAGAGAGAGGGAGACAGAGAGGGAGAGAGAGAGACAGAGACAGGGAGAGAGACAGAGAGAGAGAGAGAGAGAGAGAGAGAGAGGGAGAGAGAGAGGGAGGGAGAGAAAGAGAGAGACAGAGAGAGAAAGAGGGAGACAGAGAGAGAGGGAGAGAGGGAGAGAAAGAGAGAGAGAGAGAGAGAGGGAGACAGAGAGGGAGAGAGAGAGTGAGGGAGAGAGACAGAGACAGGGAGAGAGACAGAGAGAGAGAGGGAGACAGAGAGAGAGGGGAAGAGAGAGAGTGAGGGAGAGAGGGAGAGAGAGAGAGGGAGAGAGAGACAGAGAGAGAGAGAGACAGAGACAGAGAGAGAGAACAGTCAGATGATATGTGATGTTTTGTGTGGAAAGTTGTTTTGTCTTGTTATGTCTGTAGATTTATATTGAAAAACAATAAAAATGTAACTAAATATAATTTATTGATTCAAATAAGTAGCTAGGGAATTTGAGAGTTGGTGAGCTAAGTGCAACACAGTATCATTTTGTCATTTTGTTATAATTGTAATGCATGACTTGATGTCAGGTCGTCTACCCAACACTTAACATTCCCACCATCACCTCAACACACAAATTGTTTCCCGCAGGAAAAATAATTTATTTCATCCAATTAATGAGACATTGCCTTATTGTCCTGGACTTGGTTCCTAAGGGGTGCGTGGGTTATCTAAAATTCACTCATTTGAGAAATTGAATGACTCTGTACTTCTAGGACAATGAGGATGATTTATATCACTTATTTTCCTCTTTTCCAATAAGACTACTGCATCAGAATAAAAATCACCTCCTCCGTTGAGGCCTGTCCTGAGCTCGGACACACAAAGCATCCATTCAATAATTTATTGTTCCACATTAGTAATCCAATTACACAATCTGGCAGCTGCCGTTAACATAGCTGATCCTTTTTTTTATTACTTAGCTGCATTTAACACATTCACTGCTTTTTTAATTAAACAAACCAGACATTTGGGATTAAGTAAGACGCAAGGTTGGTATTTGTTGTCGTTAAGTGAAAAATAATAAATCCCTGACTGACATGGCCCATTGTTTAGCTCCAGTATGTATATGAGTAGTCAAAGGATCAAATCGCCCTCTAGTGGCCTCATGGGTGGAATGTGATTCAAGATTTTTCATAATTTAATAATTAATCAACATATATTTTTTTAAACAGACGAAAATGCGGTGTTTCTATGTCAAACAGTTTTGTTATATTTCAGTCTTCTGTGATGTATAAAAAGTGTAATATTGGGACGCAAACTCAAAATGGAATACATTTCAACTCTATATCTGACATGGTACAGGCTTATTTTTGGGGGGCCCATAACCATGTCTGTAAGGTGTACACTTTTGTTTCAAAGTAGATTTGTTTAAGATTACCAAGAAACACTATGTGTGACTAGGGCTATGGCGCTCACAGTGTTTCGTCAGCCGTTGATTGTCAAGAAAAAACTGTCGGTCTCACGGAAATTGACCATTAATTATCATAAACACATTTAGCATCTCCTGGCTTCCACACACAGCCTACAAGCCTTTTTAAAAAGTATATTAATCGATGTAATATAGCCTACACCTCCACAATAAATCCATTATTTATTTTAGACATGTCTAAAGAAGTATGATATGAAGAAAATGTAGTCTATTTCAGAAGAAAATAATAGCATACTCTAAGTTGTCCTTATGTTAGGTCCTGATGTGGCTTATGCCATATGGCTGTTGGCTACACTAGTTCATTTAGCAGAACAGATTGGCTTATAATTCCGTGGCATTATTTTGTATAATTTTATAGTATGAAGAATAAAATTTGACAAAGCTTAATAAAATATTTATATTTTCTCCAAATGATTTCAGGGAGTGCGCACATGAGGCTATTGTGTGTTGAGCGGTTAACAAAGAAATAGTTACTCCTATATGCTTCATTTAGAGTTATTAATGTAACTTTAGTTGTTCTACAAATGTTGGGCTACATGGTTAGATTTTAATACATTGTAAGGCTGCATGAGGAGACTCTAATGACGAGGAGGAGCCCATCAGTTTTCTATAGGTTAGGCCTACTATATTTATTTCTCAACCTTCCTAATATTAAGCACGTTGCTTCTCTCTAAAACAGGAGTATAGCCTACCTGGCTGCATGAAAATGAACCATGGGGGAAAAGCGTCCTCCACTCACTATTTAAGTGCATAGATGATAGAGTTGAAGTCGGAAGTTTACATACACCTTAGCCAAATACATTTAAACTCAGTTTTCACAATTCCTGACATTTAATCCTAGTAAAAATTCCGTCTTAAGTCAGTTAGGATCACCACTTTATTTTAAGAATGTGAAATGTCAGAATAATAGTAGAGAGAAGGATTTATTTCAGCTTTTATTCCTTTCATCACATTCTCAGTGGGTCAGAAGTTTACATACACTCAATTAGTATTTGGTAGCATTGCCTTTACATTTTTTAACTTGGGTCAAACGTTTCGGGTAGCCTTCCACAAGCTTCCCACAATAAGTTGGGTGAATTTTGGCCCATTCCTCCTGACAGAGCTGGTGTAACTGAGTCAGGTTTGTAGGCCTCCTTGCTCGCACACGCTTTTTCAGATCTGCCCACAAAATGTCTATAGGCTTGAGGTCAGGGCTTTGTGATGGCCACTCCAATACCTTGACTTTGTTGTCCTTAAGTCATTTTGCCACAACTTTGGAAGTATGCTTGGGGTCATTGTCCATTTGGAAGACCCATTTGTGACCAAGCTTTAACTTCCTGACTGATGTCTTGAGATGTTGCTTCAATATATCCACATAATTTTCGTTCCTCATGATGCCATCTATTTTGTGAAGTGCACCAGTCCCTCCTGCAACAAAGTACCCCCACAACATGATGCTGCCACCCCTGTGCTTCACGGTTGGGATGGTGTTCTTCGGCTTACAAGCCTCCCCCTTTTTCCTCCAAACATAATGATGGTCATTATGGCCAAACAGTTCTATTTCTATTTCATCAGACCAGAGGACATTTCTCCAAAAAGTATGATCTTTGTCCCCATGTGCCGTTGCAAACCGTAGTCTGGCTTTTTTATGACGGTTTTGGAGCAGTGGCTTCTTCCTTGCTGAGCGGCCTTTCAGGTTATGTCGATATAGGACTCGTTTTACTGTGGATATAGATACTTATGTACCGGTTTCCTCCAGCAGCTTCACAAGGTCCTTTGCTGTTGTTCTGGGATTTATTTCCACTTTTCGCACCAAAGTGCGTTCGTCTCTAGGAGACAGAATGCGTCTCCTTCCTGAGTGGTATGATGGCTGTGTGGTCCCATGGTGTGTATACTTGCGTACTATTGTATGTAGACATGAACGTGGTACCTTCAGGCATTTGGAAATTGCTCCCAAGGATGAACCAGACTTGTGGAGGTCTACAATTTTTTTCTGAGGTCTTGGCTGATTTCTTTTGATTTTCCCATGATGTCAAGCAAAGAGGCACTGAGTTTGAAGGTTGGCCTTGACATACATCCACAGGTACACCTCCAATTGACTCAAATGATGTCAATTAGCCTATCAGAAGCTTCTAAAGCCATGACATCATTTTCTGGAATTTTCCAAGCTGTTTAAAGGCACAGTCAACTTAGTGTATGTAAACTTCCGACCCACTGGAATTGTGATACATTGAATTATAAGTTAAATAATCTGTCTGTAAACAATTGTTGGAAAAATGACTTGTGTCATGCACAAAGTAGATGTCCTAACTGACTTGCCAAAACTATAGTTTGTTAACAAGACATTTGTGGAGTGGTTGAAAAATGAGTTTTAATGACTCCAACCCAAGTGTATGTAAACTCCCGACTTCAACTGTATGTATTTTTTCCGCTGCCTGTTTTGATAGAGGTGCATGATCATAGTCCGTTCTAAATCAAAACAAATGTCACACATATTTTATTTAGATTTAATCAAGAATAGTGTGCTGGGTGACAATATTATAATCGCACACCTTACATTTACATTCACATTTACATTTACGTCATTTAGCAGACGCTCTTATCCAGAGCGACTTACAAATTGGTGCATTCACCTTATGATATCCATTGGAACAACCACTTTACAATAGTACATCTATATTTTTTTTGGGGGGGGGGGGGGCTGAGGGTTAGAAGGATTACTTTATCCAACCTCATGTAGCCTAGCCCATAGGCCTATATTAAGACATAAGGTTTGTACCACAACTAAGCGGCCAAATAGCTTCTTAAAATTAAGCACATTTATCCGCTTTACAAGGGCTATAGAGCCTAACTGGCATATATAAGCAGTGCTTGATTTTCAAGTTTGGGGAAGATCATTTTCACCATAATAATAAACCTTTATAATAAAGCATTACATGCATAATCGCATTTGCGGGATAATGGTGTTTTCCGCTAATGGAACATTCCTGCTTATAGCCTACTGCCATATGCGCATTGCTGCGCTTATAATGTGAAGAAATAGCCTAATAGTTTATGAACATTTTAAGCTAAACGTTCTGATCTGTTGCGTCAGCCTCATTACATCAAAACGTTTTTTTGATGCTAGTGGTTGTATTAATTTAGGATCTAACGCATCCCACAACTGTCCCAGACTATGTTTGGGGTATTTATTGCTCGCATAGAATAGAATAGGTCGACTTTCGTACTATGGGGGATAGTAGATTGACATAGGCTAGTGATTTTGCTGTTCGTTAGGCCTACTCATCTTGTTGCCTGACGAAAAGTAAATGTGGATAGTTCTTCCAATATCTTCAATACGCACCTCGGAATTGGATAAGGACGCGTGCATTTAGGTCCCCGATGTAACTTGTAGCATGTGAGAAAGACCCTATCACTGTACTCAGGGAGAAGGGAGAAGGGCGCAACAGCAGCACTCAGGGCCACAAAATGTGGGATACAGCCGTGAAATTCTAGCCATTATTAAGTGCTTGTCAAATTGTGAATGAGAGACTTTTGGAGTGTGTACAAAACCGAGGCCATCACTCTGTTTTCTCATTGCCTATAGAAATATTAAGCAACATGAGCTCATGAAGTGTTTGATAAGATTTTCGGATACATTTGCATTGATGTCAGAGTGATTAGAGGGAGAATAGAGTGCTGAGTACACGGCAGTTAGCAAGTTTGGTAGGCTACTAATTACCATCAGCAGCATCAGAGCTGGAGAAGCCTAATTACCGTGAGTAAACGGTCAAGTGAAATTTGACTGCCTTCATGACTCGGGACCGCCGGTTTTGTGGCGGTAATACGGTCACCGCAACAGCCCTGGGTGTGACCCTGATTTAGTCCACAGCAGGAAAAGATGAATAGCATAGCTACATCCCCTGAGCGTTAGTGCAAGAGACAGTGGGTAAACACCACATCAATCCCTACCCTGATTTAAAACCAAAAACACTTGAAGCTCGAGAGGCATCTTTAGCTTTGGGGGTGAAGGGGGGTGGCTCAAATCGTTTTAGGTAGAAGTCGGAATAGGAGCCCCTGGGCTTTAGAAATAAGGACTGGTCAGAAATGTTGACTAATAGGTGAAGAGAAGGTTAATTAAACTGTTGGCCAAGATAAAAATCACCACCGAGTAGCTGATGAAAATAATCTATATTTCTCTTATTCTTCCACAGCTCTTCAGCTCTAGGCCTTCTGTGTGTGTCTCTTTCTCTCTCTCTCTCTCTCTCTCTCTCTCTCTCTCTCTTGCTCTCTCTCTTGCTCTCTCTCTTGCTCTCTCTCTCTCTCTCTCTCTCTCTCTCTCTCTCTCTCTCAATCTCTCTCAATCTCTCTCTCTCACACACTTGCTCTCTCTCACACTTGCTCTCTCAGTTGCTCTCACTCTCCTCTCTCTCTCTCTCTCTCTCTCTCTCTTGCAGTGCATGCTGGGCGTTTTTTGGAGTGGTGTGGAGGGCTCTGTCCTAACTTATTTTCTTGATTCTGTCCTTGGTCTTTTCTTTCAATTTTATTTTCTATGGTGGAGGGTTAATGCACTATTTGTTTTAGCGGTGTCCACAGGTTTTTTCAAAGTTAGGGTGGAAGAGGACAGAGTTAGTTTCGTAGGGTTTGGAAGGTGTGGTGTGGGTGATGGCTTCTCAGCTCAGCGCAGAGGAGACGCTGTCGATATGACATGGATTCAGGTGTGTTCCTGAATAGGTAGGAGTTGAATTTATACATTCCGCTTCCAGAATGAACAAAGCTGTGGTTGGTAGGCTAATTGCTGGTGGAATATTTGTAAGGGGTGTGTTGGTGCCAATTTCGCCTCTTTCTACCACTTCGACCAGGGTGGTAGTCGCTAATTTGCCTCCGTTTATTACGGATGATCAAATCAGGAAAGAGCTGAGTGGTTTTGGTAAGTTTGCTAGCGGTTTTCGTGTACTGTCGGCAGGTTTTCAGGCAGATTCCATTAAGCACGTTGTTTCATTCCGGATGCAAGTGTTCAAGTTTCTGAATAACAATGAGCAACAGCTAAATGTGCATTTTAAAGTGAGGCATGGGGAGGGGCTCTATGCAGGGTTTGCTACAGTGTTTTGAGTGTGGGGATTTGGGGCGTAAGAGCTTTACTTGCCCACATAAAGACCGTAGACAAGGTGAGGGTACAAGCGCAAGTGGGGGAAATCGAGGTCAACGTGCCAGGGGCATCGAGACGCAGACAGCAGAGGCAGGGCCTAGTCATGCCAGGGATGGTGGTGTAGATGAGGCTGGGCTTAGTCATGCCAGAGATGGTGGGGTAGCTGAGGCTGGGCCTAGTCATGCTATGGATGGTGATGTAGACGAGGCTGGACCTAGTCAGGCTAGAGATGGTGGGGTAGATGAGGCTGGGCCTAGTCATGCTATGGAAGGTGGTGAAGATGAGGCTGGACCTAGTCAGGCTAGAGATGGTGGGGTAGATGAGGCTGGGCCTAGTCATGCTATGGAAGGTGGTGAAGATGAGGCTGGACCTAGTCAGGCTAGAGATGGTGGGGTAGATGAGGCTGGGCCTAGTCATGCTATGGAAGGTGGTGAAGATGAGGCTGGGTCTAGTCAAGTTATGCTAGTGGATGAGGAGAGTATAGTGGGGAAGTGTAAGCGACTAGGGGGGAGGAGGAGGGTGTCAAGCGGAAAAGGAAAAATGGGGAGAAGAAGGGAGGTGGAAAGGGAGAGGCTGATGTGGTCAAAGGCCCCAAGGAACCTTTGCCTGGTGCTGGGGGGAGGCCCAGAGAGGAAGGGCAGGTGGTCAGGATGGGAGATGGAGATGAGGAGGAAAGTGAGTCTGAGGAAGAGGATGATGAGGCCTTTTTTTCAGACTCCTCCTCAATGGGTCTGGAGCTGACAGCCAGTCAAGCAGAGGGTTCAAAGTACACGTTGAGGGAACTGACAAGGTTCCTGAATGAGACAAAGAGGAAAAAAAGTTCATTTTGAGGCTTTTTTTTGTAATCCGAGAAAGTTTGTAAGATCAGTACAACATGCTATGAAAAATGAGGGGCATGGTGTCCTCTCACCCAAGAAGCGGTTTAGGTTGAGGAAGTGGGTCACAACAGTGCGTAAGAGTCTACCTTCAGACGCTGTTTATATGTATAGTTTCTTTCTGGCACTTGGGATTTTTGAGCTTTGCTATTGGTCTCTTTCCTTGCTGGCTTTTCTCCCACTTCTTATGGAGACTCTTTGGTTAGGCTTGCTTAATATAAATGGTGCCAGAGATGAGGGGAAGAGGAGTGTGTTGGGTGAATATGTAAAACAAAAAAAAGTACAGGTGTTGATTCTGCAGGAGATGCAAAGTGATGTGGTGAATTAAGTCGATTGGGGGCTCTGGTGGAAAGGTGCAAGTGTGTTGAGCCATGGGACAAATTTTAGTGCAGGGATGGCAGTCCTTTATGCACCGGGTCTGTCTATAAAGATTTTCTCCTCAAAGGAGGTGTGTAGAGGTAGGCTGCTTGTTGTAAAAGCAGAAATGAACAACATGGGTTTTGTCTTTATAAATGTGTATGCGCCTAACACAGGGAGAGAGAGGGGGGGTTCTATGTGGGTGTCTTAGACAGGAACTCTCACAGGTAGCGCCTGAGGAGACACTGGTGGTCGGCGGGGACTAGAACTGTACAATGGATTTCACGAAAGACAGAAATGGGGAAGAGCCTCATTCAGTGTCAGTGGGAGTGTTAAGGGACATCGTTAATCAGTTCAACCTAGTGGATGTTTGGAGAACTAAACATCCCAACACAAGACAGTATACATGGGTGAAGGTAAGTGCAGCCCGACTTGGTCGTTTTTACATGTCCAGGAATCAGAGCAATAGGCTATTGGGCGCTATCATTCTCCCGGTGGAGTTTTCGGATCATCACATAACCATGGCTTGGCTGTCTATTTCACCAGGGCCTCGACAGGCAACCTATTGGAAGTTTAATGTAAAGCTCCTACAAGATGCCAATTTTTGCTCAGGTTTCCAGACATTTTGGGAAAGGTGGGGGCAGAGAAGAGTATGAGTCTCTTGAGTCTCTCATCATCAGAGGCTAGGAGAGTATTGGGGGAACTAGAGTGTTGTATTAGTGAGATGGAGGTAGAGATAGTGGGGCATGGCAATGTAGGCCTCCAGGCTAATTTGGCTGAATTACGTAGGGACCTGGGCAGTTTCTTCCAGGTTAAAGCAAAGGGAGCACTTGTAAGAGCTAGGTTCTCCATGCTCAAGGTCATGGATGCTCCCAGCTCCTTCTTATTTTGTTTGGAAAGATAGATCGGTGAAGCCAAGGGTATGCATTGTCTACGGCCATCTGATGAGCGGGTGACCTCTGTGTTGGGGGAGATGCGGGAGCGAACTATGGATTTTTATACTGAGTTGTATAGGGCAGAAATGTGTGATCCTATGTTTGCTCAGGTCTTGTTCGCAGAACTCCCTAAGCTCTCTCTGGTCCAGAGGAATGAAATGGACATTCCTCTGTTGTCACATGAACTGGCAGAGGCCATAACCCAGATGTCCCCTGGTCGTGCACCGGGGGTCGATGGACTCCCAGTGGAGTTTTATGAAAAATTCTGGGGAATAATTAGACTGGACATCTTTTGCGTGTTGCGTGAATGCGTTGGGGTAGGAGAGTTGCCGATGAGCTGCCATCGGGAGGCTTTGACTCTCCTGCCCAAGAAAAGGGACTTGTGTGAACTTAAGAACTGGAGGTCTGTGGCATTGCTTTGTGCGGACTACAAGATATTTGCCAAGGTCCTCTCTAAAAGACTGAAGTCCCATCTGGACTCGATAGTACATAAGGACCAAACATATTGTGTACCGGGACGCTCAATCACGGACAACTTGTTCTTAATCAGGGACATGTTGGACTTGTCGAGAGGTTCTAATGTGAACTTTGGACTGGTCTCTTTAGATCAAGAGAAGGCTTTTGATGGAGTGGACCATGAGTATCTGTTTAATGTGATGTTTGGGTTCGGGAAAGGTTTTTGACCTTTGTGAAGATATTGTATGCTGGGGCGTCATGTATGGTCAAAGTGGCAGGGGGGTTCAGTAGGCCAGTCTGGGTGAGGCGGGGCATTAGACAAGGATATCCTCTATCGAGGCAGTTATATACACTAGCCATTGAGACTTTTTTGGGCCTGCTACGCAGGAGACTGCAGGGAGTGTGCTGGACAGGCATGGTTGTGGTGACAGGCTTAGCAGTGTCAGCGTATGCAGATGACGTTTCTGTGATGGTTAGGATATGCAGGCACCAGAGACTCGTCTGAAGGTGTCAGCTAAGGTAAACTGGGACAAGAGCAAAGCTCTGTTATGTGGGGCATGGGGAGATAGGGCCCCTCCTCTGCTTCCAGGGGATTTGCAGTGGGTTGTGAAGGGCTTAAAATGTTGGGGGTGTACCTGGGCTCGGAGAGGTGGGTCAGGAAGAACTGGGAGGGGCTGTCACAGGCAGTGGTGTCAAGACTGGCCAGGTGGAGGTGGCTCCAGTCCCAAGTGTAATATAGAGGGAGGGTGCTGATAATCAACACCCTGGTGGTATCTTCCCTGTGGCATAAACTGGCTGTCCTCAACCCCCCTGCCAGTCTGCTCGCAGACCTGCAACGCAAGCTGGTGGACTTTTCCTGGTCGGGCCATCACTGGCTGAGGGCGGCAGTGTTGTACATGACTGTACATGAAGGAGGACAGGGCCTGGTGGAACTGGAGAGCAGGGTGGCTGCTTTCCGACTAAAGGCGGTGCAGAGACTGCTGTACCATACTGATGTTGGCTGGAGGGAACCAGCATGCGCACTGCTGAGGAGAGCTGGCGGATTAGGGTTGGACCGGCAGCTGTTCCTCATGAAGCTGGAGAGGCTGAGTACAGCAGGTCTCTCAGATTTTATTCTGCAGTTGTGAGGGCCTGGCAGCTGCTAAGGCCCACACCAAAAGGGGGTGTGGAGCCTGGGCTGTGGGTGTGTGAGGAGCCTATCTTCCACAACCCAGTCATCCCTTTGAGATCGGTTCAGTCGGCCACCCTGCAGAGGCAACTGATGGCAGCGGGTTTACAAAGGCTGGGTGACCTGCGACTGCTGGGAGAGGAGGGGTGGAAAACCCTGGAAATCCTGGCACAACAAACAGGAATAACATCTCTTAAGCTGCTGGAGAGATTCCTGGAGGAGGTCCAGGAGGCACTGTTTGAGCCGGTAACGGGGGTGTTTGAGCGGCTTAACGGGGGAGGGGCCACCAATGTTTCCGCCACTGCAGGTGACGGCAGAGACTGGGGACTGGCAAGGGGGTCTGGAGGACTTGTTAAATATTAACACTCTGAGCCTGGGGGAGTTTGAGGGGGTGGGAGTGAAGGCACAGGAGTGAAGGCACATCAGTGGCAGGGTTTTTTTGGGGAGAAGAGTATGGTGGGTTTTAGATGGAGGGGGCTCTACAAACTCTCAGTACCAAAGAAGTCAGGGGACCTCCAGTGGAGGGTTCTACACGGAGCCCTGGCCACTAACAGCTGGTTGGCACGGGTTGAACCGGGAGTCGGGCAGGGGTGTCCTTTCTGTGTTATGAGAGAAACTGTGATTCATGTGTTTTCTGTGTGCGCCAGGTTAATGTCACTAATGTCTCTGTTGGAATGTCTGTGTGAGAGGTTGGGGTGGTTTTTACTGTTGGGATGTTTATAATGGGTTACAGGTATTCAAATAAGGAGAAGGCCGAATGTGTTTTGTTGAATTTTCTGTTTGCTCAGGCAAAGTTAGCTATTTGGCTAACAAGGAGGAACAGGGTCAAAGGTGGGGGGATAACAGACCCTTTACTAGTGTTTAATGGGATGGTCTCTGTGCGCCTTAGGGTTGAGTTTGACTTCTATAAAATGACAAAAAGTGTGGAGATGTTTCAGGAGATATGGTGTGTTGGGGGGGCTGTCTGTATAGCTGGGGAAGATGTTTTGGATATACGGTTGTCGAAGTGGTGAGGTTTTGGTTATTGTGATGTGTCGTGTTATTTTGTGTCATGGGGTAGAGGGCAAGGTGAGTATGGTACATGTATGCAGTACAGGATATATTTTGGTGTTTTATTTTAAGGGGGGGTGAGGTTTTAATGAAATGAGAACGTTTCATTAATGAAAGACAAAAAGTCAAGTCTCTTGCTCTTGCTCTCTCTCTCTCTCGTTCTCACTCTCTCTCTCTCTCTCTTGTTCTCGCTCACTCTCTCTCTCTGAGGCAGATTTCTCTGTCTCTCTCCTCCTCCAGTCCCTACACAGAGCCTCAGCTGTAACAGGTTTGGTTGGCAGCGTCTCCAGCTAACCTGAGGCTGTCCAGGTTAAAGGAGACTGAAATATCAGATCCTCCCCAGATCCCAGGACTCTTCCTTACCTGAGCAGCACAGAATTTTCTGAAATCTATGTTGAACATCTCTCAACGTTTAATAAATGTTAAACCACTAGTGTAAATTAGTAAACAGTCGAGAAGAGGATGGAAGATTCCCGGAAACCTTGTGATCCATGTAGGAATGAAAAGGACTATAGGTAGTGTCAGTAATGTGGTGAATATTTACCCCGCGGTCTGGCTGGGTCAAACAGTGAATACATCACACATGTCTGTTCACACTATTATGACATCACACCTCCTCAAACACTAGTGACAGTGAGAGGGAGTGAAAGACATCAGCTAGCCGTCACTTACAATCAATCACCCATATAGACACACACACACACACACACACTCTACATGCAAAACAACGCACTGTACTGTACATGCAGAATGACACATTGACACAGCTAAGTCATAGGTTCAGGAGCTGAGAAGTCAACGTTGGCCCTCTAGCCTAATACCAGCCTGTTTCCCACATGCTCACATGTTGGAACACACACACACACACATCACAGCGCCGTCTTCTAATCCACTGGGTTGCATCTTCCACTTAGCTTCCCATTCACCATGACGACCTTGAATAAGACACCTTAGCAACAATACCTGTTTTCTTTACATCCCTCCCCCTCTGTCTCTATCCATTCCTCTCTCTCCCTCTCTCTCTCTCTAACTCTATATATCCATTCCTCTCTCTATATACATTTGAAGTCGGAAGTTTACATACACCTTAGCCAAATACATTTAAACTCAGTTTTTCACAATTCCTGACATTTAATCCTAGTAAACATTCCCTGTCTTAGGTCAGTTAGGATCAACAATTTATTTTAAGAATGTGAAATGTCAGAATAATAGTAGAGAGAAGGATTTATTTCAGCTTTTATTTCTTTCATCACATTCCCAGTGGGTCAGAAGTTTACATACACTCAATTAGTATTTGGTAGCATTGCCTTTAAATTGTTTAACTTGGGTCAAACGTTTCGGGTAGCCTTCCACAAGCTTCCCACAATAAGTTGGGTGAATTTTGGCCCATTCCTCCTGACAGAGCTGGTGTAACTGAGTCAGGTTTGTAGGCCTCCTTGCTCGCACACGCTTTTTCAGTTCTGCCCACAAATTTGTTTATAGGATTGAGGTTAGGGCTTTGTGATGGCCACTCCAATACCTTGACTTTGTTGTCCTTAAGCCATTTTGCCACAACTTTGGAAGTATGCTTGGGGTCATTGTCCATTTGGAAGACCCATTTGCGACCAAGCTTTAACTTCCTGACTGATGTCTTGAGATGTTGCTTCAATATATCCACATAATTTTCATTCCTCATGATGCCATCTATTTTATGAAGTGCACCAGGCCCTCCTGCAGCAAAGCACCCCCACATCATGATGCTGCCAGAAGTCGGGGATGACCGTGCTTCACAGTTGGGATGGTGTTATTCAGCATGCAAGCCTCCCCCTTTTTCCTCCAAACATAACGATGGTCATTATGGCCAAACAGTTCTATTTTTGTTCTTGTCTGATTTCTTTTGATTTTCCCATGACATCAAGCAAAGAGGCACTGAGTTTGAAGGTAGGCCTTGAAATACATCCACAGGTACACCAACGATTGACTCAAATGATGTCAATTAGCCTATCAGAAGCTTCTAAAGCCATGACATAATTTTCTTGAATTTTCTAAGCTGTTTAAAGGCACAGTCAACTTAGTGTATGTAAACTTCCGACTTCAACTGTATGTATCTATCTATCTATCTATCTATACATTCCCCTCTCTCTCTCTCGCTCTCTCTCGCTGTCTCTCTCTGTCCCTCTCCCTCTGGCTCTGTGTCTCTCTCTCATATATATATATATAAAATATCCATTCCTCCCTCTCGCTCACTCTCTCTCTCTCTCTCTGTCTCTATATCCATCTCTCTCTCTCTCCATTTCACTCTCTCTCTACATATATATATATATATATATATATATATCCTGTCTCTATATCTATTCCTCTCTCTCTCTCCACATCCATTCCTCTCTCTCTCTCCATCCTGATTTATATGCCCAGGGTAGAAGACAATGGCTACTTAGAGGAGGGAGGGTGGGAGAAGAGGATAGAGGAGAGATTTAATTGGCGTCATGCTTCCCCCTGTCTGTCCCCCACCCCTGTTATAGCTAGGGGGAGTCGGAACGTCATGATTTAATACTATAAATAGCTGCTAGTGTCCTTGGAGGGACAATCTCTCTCTGGACAATAGCTGATGGGAAGTGCCCTTTGACCTCCACCAAGAAGAGACTGTGTGTGTGTGTGTGTGTGTGTGTGTGTGTGTGTGTGTGTGTGTGTGTGTGTGTGTGTGTGTGTGTGTGTGTGTGTGTGTGTGTGTGTGTGTGTGTGTGTGTTTCTGTTTCTCAGCCTCTTTGGGATAAACACTGGCTCTCTTAAATTACAGACCTTCAGTTATGATGCTCCTGATATTGGACCTGAACAAAGGAGAATTGTCACCATCCTTCTAGAAATGTCAGATCTGAAGCCTAAACTGTTAAATATATAATTAATATATTGATACATCTGATCCTCTGTTATTAAACCAATCCTGACATCAACATTGTGACAAACTGACTGTGTAACAAATCTAATGTTGTGTGAGTCTATAACTTGCATCCAGCATTCTATTAAATCAAATCAAGTTGTATTGGTCACATACACATGGTTAGCAGATGTTATTGTGAGTGTAGCAAAATGCTTATACTTCCAGATCCGACAGTGCAGAAGGATCTAACAGGTAATATCTAACACATTCCACAACAAAACCTAATACACACAATAGAGTAAAGGAATGAGATAAGAGTATATAAATATAAAATATATGGATGAGCAGTGACAGAGCGGCTAAGATGCAACAGATAGTAAAGAATAGATAGTGAAGGATACAGGATACAGTATATACATATGAGATGAGTAATGCGAGAAATGTAAACATTCTTAAAGTGGCATTATTAAAGTGACTAGTGTTCCATTTAGTAAAGCGGCAAATGATTTCAAGTCTGAGGTAGGCAGCCGCCTGTCTGTGCTGTTTAACAATCTGATGGCCTTGAGATATTTGGCCCAAGATGGCATAGCAGTCAGACCTCCTTTGTCCTCGTCTTGTCGTGTCCCGTGTATATATATATTAACTTCTTTTCTTCGCATATATATCTTTTTTTCTTCTAAAAGCTCACTCTCACTTTCCTGCAACCCGCCTCACCAATTAAAAAATATATATATTATTCACCTCAAATCTGAAATCCACAACAGAAGCTAGCCAGAAGCTAGCCAGAAGCTAGCGTTAGTATTCAGCTAACCACGGTTGGCGGTCATCACCTATCCTTTAGCTTGAATAGCTATTGCCAGTTTTGTACAATGCGACTCAGACCAGAGCATACCGAACCTATTTTTCTCTCCATATCCCCGGATTTCTATCGCAAGCTCTGGACATTTACACCTGGATCTTGCAGCTAGCTAGTTGCTATCCGAGTGACTATTGGCTAACGTCGGTCCCAGAGCTAACATCAATTATTCTGGAGCTAGCCAGCTAAAGAGTTCCATCAGCCACTCCTGGGCTACAATCACCTATCCGGACCCGTTTTACTGCCGATGCGGAGCCCCACCGGGCCTTCATGACTGGACTACCAACGTTATCTGCCCGAGGGAGTTATCCAACTGGCCCCTCCGTCGCGACGTAACCTGAACGCCCATCTGCGGCCCGCTAATCGTTAGCTGTTTTATTGGCTGCTAACTGAATAGGTCTATCGGACAATTTTCTTGGGCCACATTAACTATAATTATTTTGCCAATTGGATTGGTCCCCCTCTACCACACGGAACCCCACTAATCTACAGACGGAAACGCACGAGATGGCTAAAAACAGACCTCCCTCCATCTTCTGCCAGCTTGCTACCTATGACCCGGCTAGCTGTCTGAATCTCACTGGACCCTTATGATCACTCGGCTAAGCATGCCTCTCCTTAATGTCAATATGCCTTGTCCATTGCTGTTCTGGTTAGTGTTTATTGGCTTATTTCACTGTAGAGCCTCTAGCCCTGCTCATTATACCTTGTCCAACCTTTCAGTTTCACCACCCACACATGCTATGACATCACCTGGTTTCAATGATGTTTCTAGAGACAATATCTCTCTCATCATCACTCAATGCCTAGGTTTACCTCCACTGTATTCACATCCTACCATACCTTTGTCTGTACATTATACCTGGAAGCTATTTTATCACCCCCAGAAACCTGCTCCTTTTACTCTGTATTCCGGACGTCACAGACAACCAATTCTCATAGCTTTTAGCCGTACCCTTATCCTACTCCTCCTCTGTTCCTCTGGTGATGTAGAGGTGAATCCAGGCCCTGCGGTGCCCAGCTCCACTCCTATTCCCCAGGCGCTCTCTTTTGATGACTTCTGTAAACGTAATAGCCTTGGTTTCATGCATGTTAACACTAGAAGCCTCCTCCCTAAGTTTGTTTTATTCACTGCTTTAGCACACTCTGCCAACCCGGATGTCCTAGCCGTGTCTGAATCCTGGCTTAGGAAGACCACCAAAAACTCTGAAATCTTCATCCCTAACTGCAACATTTTCAAACAAGATAGAACGGCCAAAGGGGGCGGTGTTGCAATCTACTGCAGAGATAGCCTGCAGAGTTCTGTCCTACTATCCAGGTCTGTACCCAAACAATTTGAACTTCTACTTTTAAAAATCCACCTCTCTAAAAACAAGACTCTCATCGTTGCCGCCTGCTATAGACCACCCTCTGCCCCCAGCTGTGCTCTGGACACCATATGTGAACTGAATGCCTCCCATCTATCTTCAGAGCTCGTGCTGCTAGGTGATCTAAACTGGGACATGCTTAACACCCCAGCCATCCTACAATCTAAGCTTGATGCCCTCAATCTCACACAAATGATCAATGAACCTACCAGGTACCACCCGAAAGCCGTAAACACAGGCACCCTCATAGATATCATCCTAACCAACTTGCCCTCTAAATACACCTCTGCTGTTTTCAACCAAGATCTCAGCGATCACTGCCTCATCGCTTGAATCCGTAATGGGTCAGCTGTCAAACGACCTCCACTCATCACTGTCAAACGCTCCCAGAAACACTTCAGCGAGCAAGCCTTTTTAATCGACCTGGCCCGGGTATCCTGGAAGGACATTGACCTCATCCCGTCAGTAGAGGATGCCTGGTTATTTTATTAAATGCCTTCCTCACCATCTTAAATAAGCATGCCCCATTCAAGAAATGTAGAACCAGAAACAGATATAGCCCTTGGTTCTCTCCAGACCTGACTGCCCTTAACCAACACAAAAACATCCTGTGGCGTTCTGTATTAGCATCGAACAGCCCCCATGATATGCAACTTTTCAGGGAAGTTAGAAACCAATATACACAGGCAGTTAGAAAAGCCAAGGCTAGCTTTTTCAAACAGAAATTTGCTTCCTGCAACACAAACTCAAAAAAGTTCTGGGACACTGTAAAGTCCATGGAGAATAAGAACACCTCCTCCCAGCTGCCCACTGCACTGAGGATAGGAAACTCTGTCCCCACCGATAAATCCACTATAATTGAACATTTCAATAAGCATTTTTCTACGGCTGGCCATGCTTTCCAACTGGCTACCCCTACCGCGGTCAACAGCACTGCACCCTCCACAACTACTCGCCCAAGCCTTCCCCATTTCTCCTTCTCCCAAATCCAGTCAGCTGATATTCTGAAAGAGCTGCAAAATCTGGACCCCCTACAAATCAGCCGGGCTAGACAATCTGGACCCTTTCTTTCTAAAAATGATCTGCCGAAATTGTTGCAACCCCTATCACTAGCCTGTTCAACCTCTCTTTCGTGTCGGCTGAGATTCCCAAAGATTGGAAAGCAGCTGCGGTCATCCCCCTCTTCAAAGGGGGGGACACTCTTGACCCAAACTGCTACAGACCTACATCTATCCTACCCTGCCTTTCTAAGGTCTTCGAAAGCCAAGTCAAATCCCACCGCACCTTCTCCGTTATGCAATCTGGTTTCAGAGCTGGTCATGGGTGCACCTCAGCCACGCTCAACATCCTAAACGATATCGTAACCGCCATCGATAAGAAACAATACTGTGCTGCCGTATTCATTGACCTGGCCAAGGCTTTCGACTCTGTCAATCACCACATCCTCATCGGCAGACTCAGTAGCCTTGGTTTCTCAAATGATTGCCTCACCAGGTTCACCAACTACTTCTCTGTTAGAGTTCAATATGTCAAATCAGATGGCCTGTTGTCCGGGCATCTGACAGTCTCTATGGGGGTGCCACAGGGTTCAATTTTTGGGCCAACTCTTTTCTCTGTATACATCAATGATGTCGCTCTTGCTGCTGGTGAGTCTCTGATCCACCTCTACGCAGACGACACCATTCTGTATACTTCTGGCCCTTCTTTGGACACTGTGTTAACAACCCTCCAGACGAGCTTCAATGCCATACAACTCTCCTTCCGTGGCCTCCAACTGCTCTTAAATACAAGTAAAACTAAATGCATGCTCTTCAACTGATCGCTGCCTGCACCTGCCCGCCCGTCCAGCATCACTACTCTGGACGGTTCTGACTTAGAATATGTGGACAACTACAAATACCTAGGTGTCTGGTTAGACTGTAAACTCTCCTTCCAAACTTACATTAAACATCTCCTGTCCAAAGTTAAATCTAGAATTGGCTTCTTATTTCGCAACAAAGCATCCTTCACTCGTGCTGCCAAACATACCCTTGTAAAACTGACCATCCTACCGATCCTCGACTTCGGCGATGTCATTTACAAAATAGCCTCCAACACCCTACTCAATAAACTGGATGCAGTCTATCACAGTGCCATCATGTCACCAAAGCCCCATATACTACCCACCACTGCGACCTGTACGCTCTCGTTGGCTGGTCCTCGCTTCATACTCATCGCCAAACCCACTGGCTCCAGGTCATCTACAAGACCCTGCTAGGTAAAGTCCCCCTTATCTCAGCTCACTGGTCACCATAGCAGCACCCACCTGTAGTACGCGCTCCAGCAGGTATATCTCTCTGGTCACCCCCAAAGCCAATTCCTCCTTTGGCCATCTCTCCTTCCAGTTCTCTGCTGCCAATGACTGGAACGAACTACAAAAATCTCTGAAACTGGAAACACCTATCTCCCTCACTAGCTTTAAGCACCAGCTGTCAGAGCAGCTCACAGATCACTGCACCTGTACATAGCCCATATATAATTTAGCCCAAACAACTACCTCTTCCCCTACTGTATTTATTTATTTATGTTGCTCCTTTGCACCCCATTATTTCTATTTCTACTTTGCACTTTCTTCTACTACAAATCTACCATTCCAGTGTTTTACTTGCTATATTGTATTTACTTTGCCACCATGGCCTTTTTTTGCCTTTACCTCCCTTATCTCACCTCATTTGCTGGCATTGTATATAGACTTATTTTTCTACTGTATTATTGACTGTATGTTTGTTTTACTCCATGTGTAACTCTGTGTTGTTGTATGTGTCGAACTGCTTTGCTTTATCTTGGCCAGATCGCAATTGTAAATGAGAACTTGTTCTCAACTTGCCTACCTGGTTAAATAAAGGTGAAATATTTTTTATTTTTTTTAAAAGATTGAAAAACAGCTTCTATCTCTCTGTCCCAGCTTTGATGCACCTGTACTGATCTCGCCTTCTGGATGGAAGCGGGGGAAACAGGCAGTGGCTCGGGTGGTTGTTGTCCTTGATGATCTTTTTTGCCTTCCCGTGACATCGAGTGTTGTAGGTGTCCTGGAGGGCAGGTAGTTTGCCCCTGGCTCTGGAGAGCCCTGCAGTTGTGGGCGGTGCATTTGCCGTACCAGGCAGTGATACAGCCCGACAGGATGCTCTCAATTGTGCACCTGTAAAAGTCTTTGAGGGTTTTTGGTGACAAGCCACATTTTTTCAGCCTCCTGAGATTGAAGAGACGCTGTTGTACCTTCATTGTCTGTGTGCATGGATCATTTCAGTTTGTCTGTGATATGTACACAGAGGAAATTAAAACTTTCCACCTTCTCCACTGCAGTCCCGTCGATGTGGATAGGGGGTGCTCCCTTTGTTGTTTCCTGAAGTCCACGATCATCTCTTTTGTTTTGCTGACATTGAGTGAGAGGTTATTTTTCTGGCACCACACTCCCTGGGCCCTCACCACCTCCCTGTAGGCTGTCTCGTCATTGTTGGTAATCAAGCCTACCACTGCAGTGTCGTCTGCAAACTTGATGATTGAGTTGGGAGGTGTGCATGGCCACGCAGTCGTGGGTGAACAGGGAGTACAGGACAGGGCTGAGAACGCACCCTTGTGGGGCCCCAGTGTTGAGGATCAGCAGAGTGGAGATGTTGTTTCCTACCTTCACCACCTGGGGGCGGCCCATCAGGAAGTCCAGGACACAGTTGCACAGGGCGGGGTCGAGTCCCAGGGTCTCAAGCTTAATGATGAGTTTGGAGGGTACTATGGTGTTGAATGCTGAGCTGTAGTCAATGAACAGCATTCTTACATAGGTATTCCTCTCGTCCAGATGGGTTAGGGCAGTGTGCCGTGTGATGGCGATTTACATCGTCTGTGGACCTATTGGGGCGTTAAGCAAATTGGAGTGGGTCTAGGGTGACAGGTAGGGTGGAGGTGATATAATCTTTGACTAGTCTCTCAAAGCACTTCATGATGATGGAAGTGAGTACTACGGGGCGATAGTCATTTAGTTCAGTTACCTTTGCTTTCTTGGGTACAGGAACAATGGTGGACGTCTTGAAGCAAGTGGGGACAGCAGACTGTGATAGGGATTGATTGAATATGTCCGTAAACACACCAGCCAGCTGGTCTGCGCATGCTCCGAGGACGCGGCTAGAGATGCCGTCTGGGCCGGCAGCCTTGCGAGGGTTAACACGTTTAAATGTTTCACTCACTTCGGCAATGGAGAAGGAGAGCCCACAGTCTTTGGTAGCGGGCCATGTCGGTGGCACTGTATTGTCCTAAAAGCGCTCAAAGAAGTTGTTTAATTTGTCTGGGAGCAAGAGGTCAATGTCCGCGACGGGGCTGGTTTTCTTTTTGTAATCCGTGATTGTCTGTAGACCCTGCCACATGCGTCTCTTGTTTGAGCCGTTGAATTGCGACTCCACTTTGTCTCTATACTGACACTTTGGTTGTTTGATTGCCTTACGGGGGGAATAACTATAGATGTTTCCAGTCGCCTTGCCATGATTAAATGCTATGGTACATGCTTTCAGTTTTGAATAACATCTAAGAGTAACTTGAGAAAAATAGCAAATCTCTCTGCACTTCTAACCGGTGACAGGGCAGAAAGGAACTGCGCTGAATAAAAGTGAGGGGGTAGTGGTGGAGTCTATGATTGGTCTACACACACACACACACACACACACACACACACACTGCAAACACAATACACACAGACAGTACACACACACTTTTAAGGGGGGTGTGGTCTGCCTGCTTAAATGCTCGGGATGTTCATGCATGTAGAGACTGCTGACCCTCTGGGAAATCAGGGGCTGGGAAATGTCAGCCTCCCCGGAAACATCCCCAACTTCTAACGCGCCGAGATCTGACATCCTACAAACCAAACCGACATCCACTTTGGTTTAATTTCATACTATATGCAATTAAATAATATACCCAACTAATTATTCTAAAATGGTGCCGGACTGCTGCTGGATCTCCGATACCTAAAATCTAAAATCTATGGCATTGGAATGGACAGCACTCCATAGGAGAATCTTAAAGGACCAATCAGCAGTTGAAACAATAACGAAGCGTACTCCCACCACTGTTTCGGTAAAAATCTGAGGTAGGGGCTGGAGAAAAGTCACCACTCAAAAATATATAGACAACGCTATCCCAGCTAGCACATTTGGTTCCTTGGAAGTGGTGGGAACATGTTTGGTTTCCCATTGGTTCTGGGAACAAAGCCACACGTTTCCCGACCGGTGAAACCAAACTTTTTTTTTTTTTTTACTTTCTGAAATAGGAATTTAACATTTAGTCTGTTCTGGAAACTAAAATCTTTAGGTTGCAGGGAGGTTCTGAGAATGTTTTACTATGAGACCCTGAACATTTTATTAACGTTCCGAGAACAACAATTCTAGGTTATTTGGAAGTTTTTTTTTAAACTTTCTTAAAACTTACCCTGAATGTTTCAATAAGACTTCTAACAACACTGCTAGCTTAGTTTTGGTTGTTTAGAAGTCCAAGCATAGAACATTCATTTGCTCAGGCATTATCAATCAGGCAAACACGTATTTATTTATTGTGGTATGGCATTAGTGACATGCAAACCTATGATCTTCTGTTATCTATCCATGGAATTAGTCCACAGCGCCACCAGGATGCAGCTAGCGTGCCATGTTTTTTAACTTATACAACACTGTTCATTTAAGTCTATTCAAAACAGACCCCATTTCAAAGGAAACAAGCACTCATTAAGATCAGATGTTGTCCAATTAGTGGGCGCGGTCAACACACCTGAACACACTTTGTTGACACTGAGAGCGAACCTTCTTTGAACGTTACTCATGTTTTCGTGTGTTTTTTATAGAAAGATTCCTTAATGTTCTGAGAACATGACTTTAAAGAGAATCATGAGGAAACATGTTGAGAAACAACATTTTGTTGTGTTACAAATTGGAATTAAATTGGATTTCATTTTAATTTTTTGTCAAATATCTACACAAAATACTCTAACGTCAAAGTGGAAGAAAAATTCAAACAGTAAAAAAATATATATATGAAAAATAAAACACTAATATATCTTGATTACATAAGTATTCAACCCCCTGAGTCAATACATGTTAGAATCCCATTTGGCAGGGATCACCGCTGTGAGTCTGAGTAAATCTCTAAGGGATTTGCATACCTGGATTGTACAATATTTGCAGATTATTCTTTTTAAAGTTTTTAAGGCTGTCAAATTGGTTGTTGATCATTGCTAGACAGCCATTATAAAGTCTTGACGTAGTTTTTTAAGACGATTTTAGTCAAAACTGTGACTAGGCCACTCAGGTACATTCAATGTTGTATTGTTAAGCAACTCCAGTTTTTATTTGGCCGTGTGTTTTAGGTTATTGTCCTGCTGAAAAGTGAATTTTTCTCTCGGTGTCTGTTGGAAAGCAGACTAAAGCAGGTTTTCCTCTAGGATTTTGCCTGTGCTTACCTCTATTCCGTTTCTTGACAAAACAACAGCTCTGCATTTAAAATAAGGGTTGTGTTCCGTGTAGGCCACCCTGGTGTGACGTTTTGATAACCGTATAAATCTCTCTAGGACAAGGTGACTTTTATCAATATATTAGCCTGTATTTTTATCTCAGCTGTAAAGTGGTGGGCCACTAAACATTTTTCCCACATGGTGGGGGGCCCCCAACCAAATCTAGGTTAGGTCCCCCATACAGCTAGGGCCTGCCCTGGTAGCAGCTGTAATAGTCACAGTAATGATAGGACAGAGTAATGATAGGACAGAGTAATGATAGGACAGAGTAATGATAGGACAGAGTTTGAGTCTTGACTTGGCTTGAGCTTCTTGCCTCCCTTCATCTCAGCTTCACCTCCCCTCTCCTTACTGCGCCTCCCCTCGCCCTCAGCCTTACCTCGTCTAAGCCGCCCCTCTCCTCCCCTCACCTCATCTGTCTTGCCTCCCCTTGCCTCACCTCTCCTCATCTCAGGCTCCCTCATCTCAGTCTTACCTCTCCTCCCCTCACCTCGTCTAAGCCTCCCCTCATCTCAGTCTTGCCTGCCCTCGTCTCAGCCTCTCCTCCCCTCTCCTCCCCTCATCTCAGTCTTGCCTCCCCTCACCTTCCCTCGCCTCCCCTCGTCTCAGCCTCTCTTCCCCTCCCCTCCCCTCTCCTCTCCTCTCCTCCCTCGTCTCAGCCTCACCTCCCCTCTCCCCACTCCCCTCGCCTCCCCACGTCTCAGTCTACCATCTCCTCTCCTCCCTTCGTCTCAGCCTATCGTCTCCTCTCCTCCCCTCCCCTCACCTCAGCCTGGCCTCACCTCCCCTCGCCTCCCCTCACCTCCACTCGTCTCAGCCCCATCTCCCCTCTTCTCCACTCCCCTCATCTCAGCCTAACGTCTCCCCTCCTCCCCTCACCTCCCCTCCCCTCGTCTCAGCATCTCCTCCCCTCGCCTCCCCTCCCCTCTCCTCCCCTCCCCTCATCTCAGCCTCTCCTCCCCTCGTCTCAGCCTCTCCTCCCTTCGTCTCAGCCTCGCCTCCCCTCCCCTCTCCTCCCCTCACCTCCCCTTGTCTCTCCTCCCCTCGTCTTTACTCCTCTCACCTCCCCTCGTCTCTCCTCCCCTCCCCTCGCCTCTCCTCCCCTCACCTCGTCTCTCCTCCCCTCGTCTCTCCTCCCCTCGCCTCTCCTCCCCTCACCTCGTCTCTCCTCCCCTCGTCTTTACTCCTCTCACCTCCCCTCGTCTCTCCTCCCCTCGCCTCTCCTCACCTCCCCTCGTCTCTCCTCCCCTCGTCTCTCCTCCCCTCGCCTCTCCTCCCCTCACCTCGTCTCTCCTCCCCTCCCCTCGTCTCAGCCTCTCCTCCCCTTGTCTCAGCCTCTTCTCCCCTCGCCTCACCTTCCCTCGTCTCAGCCTCGCCGCCCCTCCCCTCGCCACCCCTCCCCTCTCCTCCCCTTGCCTCCCTCACCTTGTCTCAGCCTCGCCGCCCCTCTCCTGTTCAACCTGACTTGAGGTATCTACCAGGTCGTCTATAGAAAATCCTCTTCATAAGGGAATATACTGGACAGGCAAGAACCCTGCAATGCAGTGTACCGTATATGAATGCAGGGGCTTAACTTGGTGGACAGTTTAGATACAGTATGTGTCCAGAGGCTATATGTGTGTGTGTGTGTGTGTGTGTGTGTGTGTGTGTGTGTGTGTGTGTGTGTGTGTGTGTGTGTGTGTGTTTGTGTTTGTGTCCCAGTGACACAAAGGTATACTAGAATGTCATTTCAGCTGCCAACACTAGAGATGGTATCAGATATCACCCTCACTTTGAGGTGATGATTGGGGTGAACTTGTTGTCATTCAGACTCCTACCATTACTACAATGCACGGTGTTGAAAGACAGAAATCTCAACTCAGGCCTCACCTCAAAGTCCGTGATGGGCTGGCTCATGAACGCAGTCCCTAACACACAGTTGGAAAGGATGTTCTCGGCCCCCTTCAAGCTTTGCTCTGAATAACACACATGCTCGTTACTTACTTGGCCACTCAGGCGTTATACAGGCAGCGTGAGTGAGTCGCTGTAGCAGGGTTTGGGCCTGTTGCAAAGGGGTTTGGCGCCCTCAGCAGCCGAATTGGAAAAACAACAACTCTACATTTTTAAAATCTGTAAATAAATAAAGAAAAATATGCATGATTATTGCTGCAGACAAATTAGTCTTTCCCATTAGCTCAGGAACACTAAGCAGAAGCACAAACAGTATTTATATCAGTTGGACTAATTATGGTCCCACTATAAACAAACCCTTTCATAAGAACTTTATAGTGGCCTTAAGCAGGTGTTTATTGTTGGGCGGGACTGGCTCTGACTGATTAGTTTTGAGTTGATGGGGCCAGAAACTGGTGTGGCTGATGGGTATCACAGAACAAGTTCCGGGAGAGATTGCAACAATAGTTTCTGCTCAACTTGTTGCTCCATGGTTCTCTCCAGAGAATTTTTATTTTATTTTTTATTTGTACCTTTATTTAACTAGGCAAGTCAGTTAAGAACAAATTCTAGAAATCTAGACTATGCAGAGGCCAATTCTCCAGGAGGAGGGCTGGCCAACCTTGCTCTTACCAATTAAAACAAGCAATCATAGCGTCTAAAATACCACCCTAGCCTGTGTGATGGATAGCCTATGTCTGATCATCTCAAAACCCAAAAAATAAACTGGCAGATGAATACCTCACCCAGAACTAGCATGAGTTTCTGAGCCAATTCTCAGGTTCAACAAACAAAACAAGTGTGACATAACCTGGTTGGGTGTGGGGGAATGCTAAAATGCAGCACTTTATGTAACACATTTTGAATCGTATTTGTGTATATATTTGTTTGTTTCGATACAAGCCTACCGGTCATTTGGGTTACACTTAGACACTGATCTAACATCAGTTTTGCGTTTCTCCCCCAAATGATAAAGGCTCTAAATTTGGTTTCGTAAACTGGATCCAGATCTGTGCACATTACCATGAGTGGAATACCGAGGATGGCCTAAAACCCTCCAGTTTACATTGACGTCACAGGAAGGCGGCTCTCTGAGCGCACAGGTGTTCGCCACAGGTGGATGGTGAGGAAATGTGCGTCCTGTTAAACGAGTTCAGCTCTTTCCTGCCGTTAGTTGAGCTCAATCACTCATACAGCTTAGGTATGGCTCACAACTGCGTGGGGAACTGTGCGCCGTTATTTTTCCTAGCCATCGCTTTTGACGTCGGCGGTTTGACAGTTATTTTAGTTGGTATTTTCGCCGATCTAAAGTTGGACGGTCACTTCTACGGTGATTTCCTAATCTACACGGGTGCACTCATCATTTTCCTCAGTCTGGCTTGGTGGATTTTGTGGTACACGGGCAACATAATGGTTTACTCCGAGGACTTTGATAAAAGCACCCTGGACAATTTTGCGCACTGGGCAAGAAAGTTTTCGGAACAGCTCTCGAAGAGCAAGATTAAAACTCTGGAATCGGGGGAGAAGTGCAACTGGAATGGAAAGGAATCAGTGAACGGAACGGTTCCTGCTCAAACGCTATCACGAATTACGTGTGAACACAGCAGCAGCCTGGCGGGACACGACAATCTAGGATATGACCGAAGTTTTGACAACCAGCCTACAGAGAAAACGGTGGAGTTGGGGATTCTGAATAATTCTGAGGTGTTGCAGAGCATTATGGATGGAAAAGTGGTTAGACTTCTCTGACACACAGTTGGTAGGTGATTATCCAAAACAATGACAACTCATTACCTGTGGCTCTATCTAGGTCAGGGGGGGGGCAACTGTGATGGGAGTGGGGGCCACAAAAAAAACAGAACTCATTAGGGGGAGCAGTTGCTCGTGGGTCTATGTACCCACATCCATATTTTGCCATGGGATGTTGAGAAAATGTTGAAAATTTTATAACGAATTTCCTGCAATAATACACATTTTGCCATAGGCTGTAGATAAATGTTTGCAGTTTTTAATATTATATCTGAGTGAGAATAACAAAATCAATGCAGGCCCCACAGCAGGTAATTCGACCATGATAACAAGTTTAGATTGCTGGCCGCAAAACTCATTTAGCAATCTAAAACATCTTCACATACATGGGCTAACTGAACGACTATTGGTGACTTCCATAACAAGAGAAACTGCTGATGCACAACCAGGTTTAGAAATTGCACTTTGTGTATTCTACTGTTCTAACTCGCAACAGTCAATTGAGACCCCGACTGAGTTTCAAAAAAAAGTATTAATTACTTTATTTTTGGGCAGGGTTAATCCGAGGGCCTTTCAAAAGGGTGGCCAGTTACCTAACCCTGATCTAGGTGAGTTTTGGGCTGATTCTATTGTTAGATTCAGCCTGCTGTTCTGTGATCAAATTTGGATAAAATACATATTACATGAAAATATGAGATTCACCCACTCAAGGTAAACATATTTTCATTATTTTTTGCTCAATTTCTAACTAGCCTGCATTTGACACAAACAGTGGCCAAGCCTCATTTGTAGTTGTTTGGACTGTAAATAAATCCATTTCATTTGCCTCTGGTTAGGAACTCTATCCTCCCAAAGAGTTTAATGTTGCAACTCTGACACAATCCCATTTCTTAGGCTAGTCCTGCAGCTATCTTCCCACTCAATACAACAGCAAGGCTAATATCTGTTTTGGCAACATGTACTGTAGACTATGTCAACATTCCTTCGGCTCTCTTGCCTTCAAGAAATGATGAAACATCAGGTTATATGCCACATCTAATAATCAATTGGGATAGAATACAGTGACGTTAAGAGGGTAAAACCCTACAGAGTCCTAAAACAACATTGCAACACTGACGCATTTCTGTTGTGCCACTCCTTAGAATATAATAAATCAAAAGGGTATACAAAGATGCGTATCCATGAGCCAGTTCATATGACAACACTCCTCTCTTGTCTTGGGGACTATGAAACATCACATCTAATTGATGCAATATACAGTGCATTTGGAAAGTATTCACACCCCTTTTTCCACATTTTGTTACATTACAGCCTTATTCTAAAATGTATGAAATATATTTTTTTGCCTTATCAATCTGAACACACACCCCATAATGACAAAGCAAAAACAGCTTTTTAGAAATTTGTGCAAATGTATTAATTTTAAACTGATATCACATTTTCATAAGTATTCAGACCCTTTACTCAGTAATTTGTTGAAGCACCTTTGGCAGCGATTAGTCTTAAGTCTTCTTGGGTATGACGCTACAAGCTTGGCTCACCTGTATTTGGGGAGTTCCTCCCATTTTTCTCTGCAGATCCTCTCAAGCTCTGTCAGGTTGGATGGGGAGCATTACTGCACAGCTATTTTCAGGTCTCTCCAGAGATGTTAGATCGGGTTCAAATCCGGGCTCTGGCTGGGCCACTCAAGGACATTCGGAGACTTGTCCCGACGCCACTCCTGTGTTTGTCTTGGCTGTGTGCTTAGGGTCGTTGTCCTGTTGGAAGGTGAACCTTCACCCCAGTCTGAGGTCCTGGGTGCTCTGGAACAGGTTTTCATCAAGGATCTCTCTGTACTTTGCTCCGTTCATCTTTGTCTCGATCCTGACAAGTCTCCCAGTCCCTTCCACTGAAAAACATCCCCACACCATGATGCTGCCACCACCATGCTTCACCGTAGGGATGGTGCTAGGTTTCCTCCAGACGTGACACTTGGCGTTCAGGCCACAATGTTCAATCTTGGTTTCATCAGAACAGAGAATCTTGTTTCTCATGGTCTGAGAGTCTTTAGATGCCTTTTGGCAAACTCCAAGCGGGCTGTCATGTGCCTTCTGTCTGGCCACTCTACCATAAAGGCCTGATTTGGTGGACTGCTGCAGAGATGGTTGTCCTTCTGGAAGGTTCTCCCATCTCCACAGAGGAACTCTGGAGCTCTGTCAGAGAGACCATCGGGTTCTCTGTCACCTCCCTGACCAAGGCCCTTCTCCCCCGATTGCTCAGTTTAGCCGGGCGGCCAGCTCTAGGAAAGGTCTTGGTGGTTCTAAACCTCTTCCATTTAAGAATGATGAAGGGCACTGTGTTCTTGGGGATCTTCAATGCTGCAGAAATATTTTGGTACACTTCCCCAGATCTGTGTCTCAAAACAATCCTGTCTCGGGGCTCTACGGACAATTCCTTTTGCTCTGACCATGCAGTGTCACCTGTGGGACCTTCTATAGACAAGTGCGTTCCTTTCCAAATCATGTCCAATCAATTGAATTTACCACAGGTGCACTCCAAGTTGTAGAAACATCTCAAGGATGATCAATGGAAACAGAATGCACCTGAGCTCAATTTCAAGTCCCATAGCAGGATCTGAATATTTATGTAAGGAAGGTATTTGTTTTTTATTTTTAATAAATTTGCTAACATTTCTTAACCTGTTTTCGCTTTGTCATTATGGGGTATTGTGTTTAGATTAATAAGTGAAAAAAAATCAATTTTATAATAAGGCTGTAATGTAACAAAATGTGGAAAAAGTCAAGGGGTCTGAATACTTTCCAAATGCACTGTACACAACCAGTGTTATAAAGCCTAGTCCTTTAGAATAGATGCCCTTCACAGCAGCCAAGTGAACTCGAACCTCACCTCAGCATAGCTTTCGAAAGCTTGTGTTTAACCCTTAGCCTACAATGGTCATGCCCCCATGGAAATATAATTAGCATAATAATAAAACATCTCCAAAATCCATCTGTTCAAGGTAGAGATTTTTATACGGGCTGCGTCTCAATCCACTTCATCCACCGATCTCGCCCTTCAGCATCTGCGGTGAAAGGTGGCAGAGTTAGAGTGGTATTTGTCAGACCTTGAGACATCCCGAAAAATCGGTCTGCTCACAAAAATGTCTGTAGACTACAAACTAAACTCTATCTTAAAAGCAGAGACTCTCACGATGGTGTTATTTGTTTTGTCCTAGGACGCCCACAAGACTCATCTGAAGATCCCTGGTACTAGTTTTAATAATGAATCTAAGTATATATGGAGATAGTTTAGTGCCTAAAAATAAGGGGATAAATACATGTAAACAAAACAATTGTCATAGTTTCCTGATCTTTCTTATCTCATATAAGACAGACACTTCAGAACAAACTTCCTTTAGATTTTTTGGGGGACTATTTGTTCCATGTCGTGAATCTTGAAAAAAACAAAATCATTGTGTTTCTATTGGCTAATAGCAGTTATTGCGAATTCAATGTTTCATCCAATATTTCTGTTGATACCTTAAGTGGTCTTAAAATTCCAAATCAAATAGCTGAATGATCCTTGGTATGACCATCTTAAAACAATTCCATATGTTAGCTTAGATCCTGTTTATCCGTATTCAGGATATTTCCATTTGACCTTTATTTAACTGGGCAAGTAAGTTAAGAACAAATTCTTATTTACAATGACAGCCTAGGAACAGTGGGATAACTGCCTTGTTCAGGTGCAGAACGCCAGATTTTTACTTTGTCAGCTCGGCGATTTGATCTAGCAACCTTTCGGTTACAGGCCCAACGCTCTAACCACTAGGCTACCTGCCGCCCCAACTTGTTTTACAGGGTCAGCCATATTAGTACAGTGCCCCTGGAGCAAATTAGGGTTACGTGCCTTGCTCAAGGCCACATTGACCGATGTTTCACCTTGTCGGCTCGGGTATTCAAGCCAGCGACCTTTCAGTTACTGGCCCAACGCTCTAGCCACCTGCCGCCCTGCAAATATGTTGTCAAATGCGAGCTGTCCGGTCCAAAAAGTGGATCTAATATTTTTCGGAATATTCTGTTTTTTGGAGTACCACCAGCAACTGAACAGAGAAGTTTATAAGACAACGGTGCCTTCCGAATCGAGAACGAATTAAGTACCAACAAGTAAACGTTGGTAGAAAATTTGCTAAACAGGAACATCATATCAATGGCTAAGTAAATTAAATGAATTAGCTAATGATGATAGTCGTTTTATTGGCTAACCTCACAGAATCCGTCATGCCCCAGGCCCTGATTGCACACTTCACTTTGCTCATGAATATCTGACATAATTAATATTCTCTCTCTACTGGCTGCTACAGTCAAAAGAGCCTGTGGCCTTTGGCAGATTTGAATGAATAAGTCTGGCCATTCCTATTCAGCTTCACAACTCTCCATGTACAGGCTTGTTTACCCACTAGTTTAAAGCAGTGCTTCTAACAAGGGTGGCAGGCGTGTGGTTCAGGCTTAGGTCCAGACCCCCTTGGAACGCAGCCTGCAATGCATCTTAATGGGCTTTAGTCCAGACCCCCTTGGGATGCTGTCTGCAATGCATCTTAATGGGCTTCAGTGCTGCTATTGATTCTATTGGATGGAGTTGGGCAGTCATTAAGTCACCTGTAGCAGTTTTATTTCAGTGGGTATAATAGGGGATTGATTTTAGAGTAAAAGCGACGATAAGCCAAGGGACTTTTTGAGATGGATTCAAGTCTTTATTGTCGTCTTTCTGGACAATTCAACTGAATTGCAGGGAACAGCCAGAACAGGGAAAACATTAATTTAAAAGTACCACTCCCATACAGGCCATGAACTGGTGATGGTCACGTGATTCCGTACAAGTGGCAACTGTTGACCCAAGCTTTTAACTTATGAACGTGAACTGTTTTTCTCATTCCGCCAGTATACACACCGGCCAACACCAAGGCACAACGTGGCTATTGTACGAGCCACCTGTTGCACCCCAGTTATGACTAATAGCTTGACTTTATTGATAATGTTTGGCAGCAAATGACAAGTGCAAATATTGGCTGTGGAGAACATAAGAGCACTGATATTTTAAGCAAACATTTTTCTCAGTGTACGTTCAGTGAGCCAGACAATATTGAACAATATCAACCAATATGTAATGTTTGCCAATGGGCCTATCAGTTGGTCCCATGTTTCATGAGCTGAAATAAGATCCCAGAAATGTTCCATACACACAAACTTATTTCTCTCAGATTTTGTGCACAAATTTGTTTACATCCCTGTTATTGAGCATTTCTCCTTTGCCAAGATATGCCACACCTCTCAGGTGGATGGACTATCAAGTAGCTGATTTAAACAGCATGATCATTACACAGGTGCACCTTGTACTTGGGACTTAAAGGCCACTTTAAAATGTGCAGTTTTGTCACAACACAATGCCATAGATGTCTCAAGTTTTGAGGGAGCATGCAATTGGCACGTTGACTGCAGGAATGTCCACCAGAGCTGTTGTCAGAGAATTGAATGTTAATTTCTCCACCATAAGCCACTTGCAACGTCATTTTAGAGAATTTGGCAGGCCAGCCCAGGAACTCCACATCCAGCTTCTACAACTGCGGGATCATCTGAGATCAGCCAACTGGACAGCTGATGAAACTGTTGGTTTGCACAACTGAAGAATTTCAGCACAAACTGTCAGAAACTGTCTCAGGGAAGCTCATCTGCGTGCTCGTTGTCCTCACCACGGTCTTGATCTGACTGCAGTTTGGCGTTGTAACCAACGTCAGTGGGCAAATGCTCACTTTCAATGGCCACTGGCACGCTGGAGAAATGTGCTCTTCACAGATTAATCCCGGTTTCAACTGTACCGAGCTGATGGCAGACAGCGCGGGGATGGTGGAGTTATGGTATGGGCAGACATAAGCTACGGACAACGAACACAATGCATTTTATAGATGGCAATTTGAATGCACAGAGATATTGTGACAAGATCCTGAGGCCCATTGTCGTGCCATTCATCCGCCACCATCACCTCATGTTTCAGCATAATGCACGGTCCCATGTCGCAAGGATCTGCACACAATTCCTGGAAGCTGAAAATGCCCCAGTTGTTCCATGGCCCGCATACTCACCAGACATGTCACCCATTTGAGCATGTTTGGGATGCTCTGGATCGACGTGTATGACAGCGTGTTCCAGTTCCCGCCAATATCCAGCAACTTTTCACAGCCATTGAAGAGGAGTTGGGACAATATTCCACAGGCCACAATCAACAGTCTGATCTGCTCTTTGCGAAGGAGATGTGTCACACTGCATGAGGCAAATGGTGGTCATACCAGATACTGACTGGTTTTCTGATCCACGCCCTTACCTTTTTTTAAGTTATCTTTGACCAACATGCATAGCTGTATTCCCAGTCATGTGAAATACATAGATTAAGGCCTAATGATTTTATTTAAATTATCTGATTTCCTTATATGAACTGTAACTCAGTGAAATTGTTGGGTTTTTATATTTTTCTCAGTGTACTTGACAGTATGTATCATTCATTGTCCTGTGCATGTGTCCAGTGAGATTGTATTGAAATGTTCTCATGTGATCCTCCGAGTCATTTAGACAGAAAAGAACAGTGTTACCTCATCACTTTTTGAGGCATTCTATAGCGTTACATACAGTAGCTTTAGGATACGGGTCATGTAGGCACATACTATTGCTTCATCTCATTTAGGAACATGTAGACCCTCCTACCATCTCTCATCTGTCCATGTGATATAACATGGTGACTGAAACATTTGAATCAATAAATCTTTATTGTCCCAGAAGGGACGTTGCGAAATAACACAGTGCTAGGAAATAAAGGTGACTAAAACCATTATTTTCTTTCAGATGTTTTTGTCTTCTTGGTGTTCTCATTCTCACTCTGTCTTTTCCTCTGTTGCAGGTGATCTCTGGTTCTCCGGTTTTGAAGAAAGTATGCCCCGCTCCTCCCCAAGTGCTGCTTTTTAAATCCATACAGACTGTAAACCTTTTTGCCTATATGAACTAAAGACACTTTAAATATAGAAGACTACTTTCATTCAGGGAGAGGCCCCGTGCTGAAGCAATCTCCGGGCCCTGCACAAATGATAGAAATGTCTGTGAATTTTACTTGTAAATTGAATAATAACTAGATTATTTTATGTCCTGAATTTTACATGGTCCGTTTTGAAGATGTTTTTTTTAGAAAATAATAACGCCATTTCCCTGGGTTCTTAATCAGACATCTGTGACTGGATAGCTCACACAACAACAAAGATATTGGATTCCACTTCTGCTAGAAGTAGGTGTTATTCCGACAAATTGTTGTTCCAGAAAGAGAGAATTAATTAGATCATTATAATATTCAAAATCCATTTGAGGGACATCAACAAATCAAAACATCTTCTAAAGCTCAGATCCTTTATTCATGTTTATGTTTGTGTCTGGTTAGCAGATCAATGCTACATACCTATCTGACTGGTCTGTTTGGGGTGTATTGATTGCACTAAGCTGTCTGTCTGCCACTGGTTATACTAATAACATATTCCCTACACACACACACACACACACACACACACACACACTGAGACGATATACAATGTATCATGTAGAACAGATAGGATTGTCTGTTCTATTCATTATATTTCTATATGCAACATTCTGAACCTAGCTGAATACACACCGGCACAAGGACTACATCTCCATTCCAGAAACTGGCTTGTTACCTGTAAAATAAATAAATACATCTTTACAAACATTCTCATGCCTCTACCAAACATGAACATTCCCCAACATTTAAATCCACCTGAAATGGTCAATGATAAACACCTAACCAACCTAGTGTTGGAATGTGGTTATGTTAAGGACAGATGTCCAAAACCCCACGATAAGGAGGTAGAAGCACATTTCACCTCTTGTCTTGTCATCATTAGTGAGACATAAACATGTCTTTCCTTGGCAGCAGTCCTGCTATAGGAACTATGTGATGTTTGATAGCTCCAGCTCATTGGAATGTACCAGGGTCTTTAAAACGCAATCCTCTTCCTTGCTTCCTCGTAATTCAGTCCGATGCACTGTAGTGTAGGGTAGATTACCTGAACAATGCAGATAATGTACACGAGGGATATATATACTTAGTATAACAAACATTAGGAAAACTTTCCCCATATTGAGTTTCACACCCCCCTCCCCCCCATGTTGACTCCAATGTTTCCCACAGTTGTCAAGTTGGCTAGATATCCTTTGGGTGGTGGACCATTCTTGATACACATATCAAACTGTTGAGCATGAAAAAAACAGCAGCGTTGCAGTTCTTGACACAAACCGGTGCGCCTGGCACCTACTACCATAAAGGGGTTGGGTTAAATACGGAGGACACATTTCAGTTGAATGCATTTAGTTGTACAACTGACTAGGTATCCCCCTTTCCTTTCCATACCCTGTTTAAAGGCATTTAAACACTTTGTCTTGCCCATTCACCCTCTGAATGGCACACATACACAATCCATGTCTCAATGCTTAAAAATCCTTCTTTAACGTGTCCCCTCCCCTTCATCTACATTGAATGAAGTGGATTTAATGAGTGATTCAATAAGGGGTCATAGCTTTCACCTGGATTCACCTGGAAAGAGCAGGTGTTCTTAATGTTTTGTGTACTCAGTGTATCTATGATTATTATCCTAGTGTAAACATCTAAATTGTTTTATTGTAGCAGTGAATGCAAGGGAAAATAGATAGCAGCCATAGAAATAAGCATTAGAAGAGGTATTTAAAGTACACACAATGGTAGAAGGAGAAATACCTTCACGGCAGACTCTCTCCACCCTGTACCGGAACTCAGCGCCTGTACCGACACTCAGCACCAGTACCGGAACTCAGCACCTGTACTGACGCGCAGCACCTGTACCGGAACTCAGCGCCTGTACCGACACTCAGCACCAGTACCGGAACTCAGCACCTGTACCGACGCGCAGCGCCTGTACCGGAACTCAGCGCCTGTACCGACACTCAGCACCAGTACCGGAACTCAGCACCTGTACCGACACTCAGCACCTGTACCGGAACTCAGCACCTGTACCGGAACTCAGCACCGGTACCGGAACTCAGCACCTGTACCGACACTCAGCACCTGTACCTACTCAGCACCTGTACCTACTCAGCACCTGTACCGGAACTCAGCATGAGTACCGGAACTCAGCACCTGTACCGGAACTCAGCACGAGTACCGACACTCAGCACCTGTACCGACACTCAGCACCAGTACCGACACTCAGCACCTGTACTGACACTCAGCACCTGTACCCACACTCAGCACCTGTACTGACACTCAGCACCAGTACCGACACTCAGCACCAGTACCGACACTCAGCACCAGTACCGACACTCAGCACATGTACCGGAACTCAGCACCTGTACCGACACTCAGCACCTGTACCTACTCAGCACCTGTACCAGTACCGACACTCAGCACCAGTACCGACACTCAGCACATGTACCGGAACTCAGCACCTGTACCGGAACTCAGCACCTGTACCGACACTCAGCACCAGTACCTACTCAGCACCTGTACCGGAACTCAGCACCTGTACCGACACTCAGCACCAGTACCTACTCAGCACCTGTACCGGAACTCAGCACCTGTACCGACACTCAGCACCTGTACCGGAACTCAGCACCTGTACCGACACTCAGCACCAGTACCGACACTCAGCACCTGTACCGGAACTCAGCATCTGTACCGGAACTCAGCACCTGTACCTACACTCAGCCCCTATACCTGTACCTACACTCAGCACCTGTACCTGTACCTACTCAGCACCTGTACCTGTACCGACACTCAGCACCTGTACCTACACTCAGCACCTGTACCTGTACCTACACTCAGCACCTGTACCTGTACCGACACTCAGCACCTATACCTGTACCTACACTCAGCACCTGTACCTACTCAGTACCTGTACCGACACTCAGCACCTGTGCCTGTACTTAAACTTAGCACCTGTACCTACTCAGTACCTGTACCGACACTCAGCACCTATACCTGTACCTATACTCAGCACCTGTACCTACACTCAGCACCTGTACTGACACTCAGCACCTGTACCTACACTAAGCACCTGTACCTACACTCAGCACCTGTACCTACACTCGGCACCTGTACCTACACTCGGCACCTGTACCGACACTCGGCACCTGTACCTACACTCGGCACCTGTACCGACACTCGGCACCTGTACCGACACTCGGCACCTGTACCTACACTCAGCACCTGTACCGACACTCAGCACCTGTACCGACACTCAGCAACTGTACCTGTACCTATACTCAGCACCTGTACCTACTCAGCACCTGTACATGTACCGACACTCAGCACCTGTACCTGTACCGACACTCAGCAACAGTACCTGTGCCTACACTCAGCACCTGTACCTACACTCAGCACCTGTACCTACACTCAGCGCCTGTACCGACACTCAGCACCTGTACCGACACTCAGCACCTGTACCTACACTCATTACCTGTACCGACACTTAGCACCTGTACTGACACTAAGCATCTGTACCAACACTCAGCACCTGTACCTACTGTACCAACACTCACCACCTGTACCTCAGCACAGGCACCTGTACCTGTACCTACACTCAGTCCTGTACCTGTACCGACACTCAGCACCTATACCTGTACCTACACTCAGCACCTGTACCTACTCAGCACCTGTACCGACACTCAGCACCTGTGCCTATACGTAAACCTAGCACCAGTACCTACTCAGCACCTGTACCTGTACCGACACTCAGCACCTATACCTGTACCGACACTCAGCACCTATACCTGTACCTACACTCAGCACCTGTACCTACTCAGCACTTGTACCTACACTCAGCAACTGTACTTACACTCAGCAACTGTACTTACACTCAGCACCTGTACTGACACTCAGCACCTGTACCTACACTAAGCACCTGTACCTACACTCGGCACCTGTACCTACACTCGGCACCTGTACCTACACTCGGCACCTGTACCGACACTCGGCACCTGTACCGACACTCGGCACCTGTACCGACACTCGGCACTTGTACCTACACTCAGTACCTGTACCGACACTCAGTACCTGTACCGACACTCAGTACCTGTACCGACACTCAGCACTTGTACCTACACTCAGTACCTGTACCGACACTCAGCACTTGTACCTACACTCGGCACCTGTACCGACACTCGGCACCTGTACCGACACTCGGCACCTGTACCGACACTCGGCACCTGTACCGACACTCGGCACCTGTACCTACACTCGGCACCTGTACCTACTCAGCACCTGTACCTGTACCTACACTCAGCACCTGTACCGACACTCAGCACCTGTACCTGTACCGACACTCAGCACCTGTACCTGTACCGACACTCAGCACCTGTACCGACACTCAGCACCTGTACCTACACTCAGCACCTGTACCTACACTCAGCACCTGTACCTACACTCAGCACCTGTACCGACACTCAGCACCTGTACCAACACTCAGCACCTGTACCGACACTCAGTACCTGTACCTACTCAGCACCTGTACCTGTACCTACACTCAGCACCTGTACCTACACTCAGAACCTATACCGACACTCAGCACATGTACCTACACTCAGCACATGTACCTACACTCAGCACATGTACCTACACTCAGCACCTGTACCTGTACCGACACTCAGCACCTGTACCTACTCAGCACCTGTACCTGTACCTACACTCAGCACCTGTACCAACACTCAGCACCTGTACCTACACTCAGCGCCTGTACCTACACTCAGCGCCTGTACCTACACTCAGCGCCTGTACCTACACTCAGCACCTGTACCGACACTCAGCACCTGTACCGACACTCAGCACCTGTACCTACACTCAGCACCTGTACCGACACTCAGCACCTGTACCGACACACAGCACATGTACCTGTACCTACACTCAGCACCTGTACCCACTCTGTACCTGTACCGACACTCAGCACCTGTACTTGTACCTACACTCAGCACCTGTGTGGTCCCGTGTGGCTCAGTTGGTAGAGCATGCTGTTTGCAACGCCAGGGTTGTGGGTTCGTTTCCCACGGGGGACCAGTACGGAAAAAAATTATGAAATGTATGCATTCACTACTGTAAGTCGCTCTGAATAAGAGCGTCTGCTAAATGAGTCAAATGTAAATGTAAAATGTACCTACTCAGCACCTGTACCGACACTAAGCACCTGTACCTACACTCAGCGCCTGTACCTATTCAGCACATGTACCTGTACCAACAATCAGCACCTGTACTTACACTCGGCACCTGTACCTACACTCAGCACCTGTACCGACACTCAGCTGGGCCGCTGCCTTCTCTTCATCTTCATAGCCATCTTCCTGGACGCTACAGGCCTCATCCTGTTCTTCCTGGGCATTTTTGCTTTCTTCATCTTCTGGGACCTCTTGGTCTTCTCTGGACCCATCATCATCTTTCTCAGCCTTATCTTCTGGTATGTGTGCAACCTGGAGGTGGACGACTTCCTGCCCATGTGACCCCCTACTTCTGGGGCTTAGAGAGATACGGTGGTAGAGGTGAAGACTGGTGATGTGGGTCTAGAATGGACATGGAGTGAAAATGTAGTATTTACAACATACGTTTTTGAAGCCAGAGGATCCACCCTGGACATCAATTGGGTCTTTCTATAATCTAGGGTACCAGTGAGGATTTCCTACACTGGACAACGTGTTACAGCTGTTGATAAAGCCGGGTGTACACCACTACTTTTGCCTCTCGCATTTAACAACAGTCTTTCCTGTAATTTCTTATGCTTGGAGCAAATCCAACACAACATATCACTGAGTAACTGCCTCCTTATTTTCAAGCAAAGTGGTGGTTGCATCATAGTATGGGTATGCTTGACATCGGCAAATACTGGGGAGCTTTATACCAAAGAAATGGGATGGAGCTTTTCACCAGACACTGGGAGAGGAATTCACCTTTCAGCAGGACAATAACCTACAACACAAGGCCAAATCTACCCTGGAGTTGCTTACCAAGAAGACAGTTAGTCTTCCTGAGTGGCTGAGTTACAGTTTTGACTTATCTGCTTGAAAATCTATGGCAAGACTTGAACATTGCTGTCTAGCCATGATCCCCAACATCTTGACAGAGCTTGAAGAATTATGAAAATAATAATGGCTAATGTTGCACAATCCAGGTGTGTAAAGCTCTTTGAGACTTACCCAGGAAGACTCCCAGCTGTAATCGCTGACAAAGGTGTTTCTAACATGTATTGACTCAGTGGGCTGAAAACTTATGCAATAACTATATTTAGTTATAAAATTTCTATGATTCTTTTTTAAAAGTGTTCATTTTTCTTCCACTTTGAAAGTACCAAGTATTTTGTGTAGATTGTTGACCAAAAGAATGTACATTAAATCCATTTTAAGCCCACTTTGTAACAAACACACTTGAAAAGCACTGCATATTTTGATAGGACTTCATGGTTTAAATTAAGACTAAAATGTTCTGAAACACCTTGAAGTGTATAAACATTTGTTTTGGTAAATACTTAAATATTTAGCTGTAGTCTATTCTCTTTCAGATGATCATTCTTTGCTGGAACTACAGCACTGCATAATGATCATTGAGTGATGTTTACACCTCAACAAGGTGAAGACTTGATCTAAACATGAGACTGTTCCTGGGACCCTGGCTTTTTATAATGTTGATACAATTTTGTTGGTGTTTATCACATTTATGATGTTTTTTGAAGGTTGATTACAATGTGGATATTACAACTCTTTTAAAAAGATTGCGCTGAATTGAATTGTACAAATCTCATTTGACTTTTTAGAGATAACAAAAAAGCACTGTTACTTTACATTGAAATAAGTTGTTTTTCCCCACTGGTGATTTTCCTATTGTGAAATCCGAGTGTTCAGTTGCTTTCACCAGGCAATAGAAACCAGTTAAACTGGGTATGTCACCTACACTGGGGCAGTGAATGCTCTCACTTTACAACGATGGTGTCATGGAAAAAGGAGGAACTGTTTCCCAATTACCTTTATTAAGCAACTAAGGAATATCCCACCAAGTCACAATGACAGGGTCATTTTCCTGCCTTGTTCTGATCAAATATTTACATGATTTTCTGGACAGATTTGATTTTGATTTCCATGTACCTAAGTAAACCTTGCCTGTGCAGTAGTATGTGACATAACTGGTTCAGTGTGGCAAACCCTGGCACACCCATGTACTGTGCTGACATTTAAGCTCTGGTGGGTGATAATCTCTCTCTGTACATGAGAAATGAAGGCTGGAGAAGTAACCCTGGTCACCGCTAACAATTGTTTAAGACAACGGGGTAAAGAATGTAGTCGTTTTTATTTCAGTTTCCGGCAGCTATTTGACATGACTGATAATGAGGAAAGAATTGTATTCACCCAAAACTTACGCATTTGAGACTGTCATCAGAGACAAATTGTCAGTGGTGTAAAGTACTTAAGTAAAACTACTTTTAAAGTACTAAAGTCATTTTGGGGGGGGGGGGGGGGTGGTATCTGTACTATACTATTTCTATACTACTTCAGTACATTCCTAAAGAAAATAGTGTACATTTTCCCTGACACCTAAAGGTACTCATTACATTTTGAATGCTTAGCAGGACAGGAAAATGATCCAATCCAGGCACTTATCAAGAGAACATCCCTGGTCATCCCTACTGCCTCTGATCTGGCGGACTCACTAAACACAAATGTTTCATTTGTAAATGATGTCTCGTGAATGACCTCATTATTGAGCACAAAGTTGATTGCATGTTTCTCACTGAAACATGACTGACTTCAGACTGTAGTGCCGCTCTTATTGCAGCCTCCCCCCGGGAGCATCATGCTATACTGTTTAAACGTCAGCCACCAGTGCATCATGCTATACTGTTTAAACGTCAGCCACCAGTGCATCATGCTATACTGTTTAAACGTCAGCCACCAGTGCATCATGCTATACTGTTTAAACGTCAGCCACCAGTGCATCATGCTATACTGTTTAAACGTCAGCCACCAGTGCATCATGCTATACTGTTTAAACGTCAGCCACCAGTGCATCATGCTATACTGTTTAAATGTCAGCCACCAGTGCATCATGCTATACTGTTTAAACGTCAGCCACCAGTGCATCATGCTATACTGTTTAAACGTCAGCCACCAGTGCTGGCCATAATCCTGTACAGGCCACCAAAGCACTGACCCACTTTCTTTAATGATTTCCCTTAACTATTGTCTATTGTCCTTGTGAAATATGATTAAAAAAAACATTATCTTTGGTGACTTGAATATTCATGTTGACAAAGAGACTAATTCCAAGGCCATTGAATGTATTCATCTTTTGAGCTCTATGGACTTTGTCTAACATGTTACTGGGCCCACCCATAACCGCGACCATACTATGGACCTGGTTATTACCAATGGGCTTTCTACTCAAATCAGAAACCCAGCCTAAAACCCCAAACAGCAAGCAATGCAGGTGTAGAAGCACGGTGGCTAGGAAAAACTCCCTAGAAAGGCCAGAACCTAGGAAGAAACCCATAACTGCGGCCATACTCTTGACCTGGTTATTACCAAGGGGATTTCTACTGATATATCCTCTATTGTTGATGTTGCTTTATCTGATCACCACTGTGGATTTGACTACCTTGTTGCCCATAGCACAGGGTAATACTGAACGCATTATTAAGAAACTATATCTTACCTCTGAAAAGCGGAAGTGGAGAAAGTCAAAGTTACAGGTCCATTATGATATTCTGAAAGAGCAACTTGGCAAATATAACGAGGCAATTAGAATTTTTTTATTGTTTATTTAACTAGCCAAGTCAGTTAAGAACCGATTATTATTTACAATGACGACCTACCCCAGCTAAACCCGGACAACGACGCCGGGCCAATTGTGCGCCGCCCTATGGGACTCCAAATCACGGCCGGATGTGATACAGCCTGTATTCAAACCAGGGACTGTAGTGACACCTCTTGCACTGAGATGCAGTGCCTTAGACCGCGGCACCTCTCGGGAGCCCGAGAAACGCTAGATGGGTTCATTTTACTAACTTGATCACTATTAATCAGATTAGATTGAGAGTGCTCTTCTCGGCCATTGATGGCCTGATTAAATCCTACCCAGGCAAACCTACAGTATGTGAACTTTCCTCCACATATAAATGTGATGAGATTGTGGCATATTTCAGAGATAAGACAACCAACATTATGCTGGGTATCAGTCAAGCTAGACCTGATGAGAAGTTTGATATGTGCCATGGCCTACCATGTAAAGGCACTAAATATTTATTTTCCCTGGTTGACACAAACATCCTCAGGAAAGTGAAATCACAATTTAAGCCTTCTACCTAAGGGGTGGCAGGTGGTTAGAGCTGACAAGGTAAAAATCTGTCGTTCTGCCCCTGAGCAAAGCAGTTAACCCACTGTTCCCCGGGCGCCGAAGACGTGGATGTCGATTAAGGCAGCCCCCCGCAACTCTCCGATTAATTTCAGTTGAAGGCATTCAGTTGTACAACTGACTAGGTATCCCCCTTTCTCTTTCCCCTACCTGCCTTCTCGATCCTATCCCCACCACCTTCTCCAAAACAGTTTTTAATCGCATATCTGAAGAAGTGCAAGCTATTGTTAATCACTCCCTGTTCACAGGCACTTTCCCCACTGCACTAAAAACTGTTATGGTGAAACCCCTTCTGAAGAAAAGTAATCCAGAATCTTCAGCTCTTAACAATTTTCGGGCAATCTCCAACCTTCCATTCTTAAGCAAAATTCTGGTCAATTTGGTTTTCAAACAGCCTAATTACACTATATATACACACAAAAGCATGTGGACACTCCTTAAAAATGTATGGCACCGTCATAGGATGCCACCTTTCCAACCAGTCAGTTCGCACAAATGTCTGCCCTGCTAGAGCTGCCCCGGTCAACTATAAGTGCTGTTATTGTGAAGTGGAAACGTCTAGGAGCAACAACTGCTCAGCCGCAAAGTAGTATACCACACAAGCTCACAGAATGGGAACGCCGAGTGTTGAAGCACGCAGCATGTAAAAATCGTCTGTCCTCGGTTGCAACACTCACTACTGAGATCCAAACTGCCTCTGGAAGCAACGTCAGCACAAGAACTGTTCGTCTGGAGCTTCATGAAATGGGTTTCCATGGCTGATTAGCTGCACACAAGCCTAAGATCACCATATGCAATTCCAAGCGTCGGATTCTGGAGCAGTGGAAACAGGTTCTCTGGAGTGATGAATCACTCTTCACCATCTGGCAGTCCGACGGACGAATCTTGGTTTGGAGGATGCCAGAAGAACACTACCTGCCCGAATGCATAGTGCCAACTGTAAAGTTTGGTGGAGGAGGAATAATGGTCTGGGGCTGTTTTTCATGGTTCGGGCTAGGCCCCTTAGTTCGAGTGAAGGGAAATCTTAATGCTACAGCATATACTGACATTCTAGACGATTCTGTGCTTCCAACTTTATGGCAACAGTTTGGGGAAGGCCCTTTCCTGTTTCAGCATGACAATGCCCCCGTTTACAAAGCAATTATTTGTTGAGATCGGTGTGGAAGAACTTGATTTGTTTTGAGACCGACCTGTTTAGCAAAAAAATTTACATTAAAAAACATTTACATTTTTTGCCTGTTTTCAGGTTATTTTGTCATTAATACGTGTCACATATCAATTTGCAAACAATGTAAAAAAAAAAGTACAATTTTTTTGTTGTTGTTAATAAAGCCTCATACAAACATGGTCTCTTTTTTTGTTTTCTTGAGTAAGGCAGCTCTTAAATGCAGGTATTTCAGCCTAGCTCAGTGCTTTCTGTGGTGGTGGGGCAGCCAGCGTAGAGGTTGGTAATGTACTCTAGCGGAGCTGTGATTGGCTCAGTGTTCTGTCACTAATGGGGATACTATATCAAGCCCCTTGGGTGCTGCCATAGAGTTACATTAGAAGTGCCCATCCAAGAAGGCTCAAGGTCATTGGCCACATATAAAATTACGTTAAATCACGTTATATCTACCATAGATTTGATTGGACTGATCATGTCAGCATCATACTTTCCTAATCTTAGTTAGGAAGCTAGACAAGCAGTCATCAACATGAATCACGTTGAGAATCTTCTGGCAAGTCCTTTTCAATCCTTGTAATCTGAAGAAAAATTATAGATAAAAACGTATTGGTGCTCATTGGCCATTGGACATAAACATTACACAAGTTGGAAATAGCAAATTCAACAATGAGTGGTTTGGATGGAATCAGTGGCTAACTGCAAGCGTTGCAAAGCAATCAGTAGCCTGCTATTCAGTTGAGTGGGTGTGTGGTCCAAGTCTGGGTTTAAGTCTCTTTTCCAAGCTTAAAAGGTTGAATACATTGGCCATGCTGTCAATCCAGCATGACTTCTGCCGAGTTCAAAACAACTGGAAACTCTGAAAAAAAACGAGCTCCGATTAGGAAAATAAGTTTTGAAAGGTCATCTAACTCGGAATTCCAAGTCGGAAACTTGAACTTGTTTCTAGAGCTCCGACCTGAAGATCACTGATGTCTGATTCAACCTTGTTTTTTTCCAGAGTTCCCAGTTGTCTTGAAAGCCACCAATCCAGAGAATGACAGACTTTGATGACAAAGCTTGATGACAGAATTTGCCCACAAGGACTGCCACCGCCACCTTCGTGTTCAAGTGAGCACAGCACAACAAGGTGAGTCCAAAAAATGTATTGTATGCTGCTGAATAAATGATGTAATATGCCGGGGAGATATGTATACTGTAGCTAAGAAAGTAATACTAAGTGTATGTTGTGTAGTAAGCAGTTAGTAGCCCCTGTGCCTCACACTAATAAGTTGGTCCCATAACTTAGCCTACTGTTCTGACTTGGTGGTGCACTATAGCCTGTTTTAGAGAAATGTAATCATTGAATAATCATTTCTCAACTAGCCTACCTGGTTAAATAAAGGTGAAATAAAATAATAAATAAAATAATATTGTAAGAGCTTTCATTGTCTGCTTATCGTCGGATGGGGCCACAGTGTCTCTTGACCCCTCCTGTCTCAGCCTCCAGTATTTATGCTGCAGTAGTTTGTGTCGGGGGGCTAGGGTCAGTCTGTTATATCTGGAGTATTTCTCCTGTCTTATCCGGTGTCCTGTGTGAATTTAAGTTTGCTCTCTCTAATTCTCTCTTTCTCTCTCTCGGAGGACCTGAGCCCTAGGACAATGCCTCAGGACTACCTGACATGATGACTCCTTGCTGTCCCCAGTCCACCTGGCCGTGCTGCTGCTCCAGTTTCAACTGTTCTGCCTGCGGCTATGGAACCCTGACCTGTTCACCGGACATGCTACCTGTCCCAGACCTGCTGTTTTCAACTCTCTAGAGACAGCAGGAGCGGTAGAGATACTCTCAATGATCGGCTATGAAAAGCCAACTGACATTTACTCATGAGGTGCTGACTTGTTACACCTTCGACAACTGTGATTATTATTATTATTTGACCATGCTGGTCATTTATGAACATTTGAACATCTTGGCCATGTTCTGTTATAATCTCCACCCAGCACAGCAAGAAGAGGACTGGCCACCCCTTATAGCCTGGTTCCTCTCTAGGTTTCTTCCTAGGTTTTGGCCTTTCTAGGGTGTTTTTCCTCGCCACCGTGCTTCTACACCTGCATTGTTTGCTGTTTGGGGTTTTAGGCTGGGTTTCTGTACAGCACTTTGAGATATCAGCTGATGTAAGGGCTATATAAATACATTTGATTTGATTTGATTTATATGCCCCCTTTATTTATCCTACGGTTCTGACTTGGTGTACAGGGGGAATAATGTAAGAACGGCCCATGTTCTGAATTCTGTCGCTGTACATTTCAAAAGTGCTGAACAAATAATTATATTGACTACGTCCATCCTAGCTTGCTCATTAATGTCTTAATCGAAATTACGGAATGCCTCTTATCCGCTTGTCATCCCCTTATGCCATAGTTTGTACATCTCAACTGTCAGTAGAATCCACATTTGTTTAAGCAAGTCAGCTATTTCAGCTTTGGGTTTTTTTAAGGGAGTAAATGAGGCTGAATTTACTGTTTCGCTGCCAGACAAGGCTCTGCTGATAGCCAGGTGTAGTGGTGGTAAGGATTCACTACATGGTGCTGAAAAGAAAGCTCTGCTCTTGGGATAGCTTTATGTAGGCCCTACCAGTTTGTGGACAACCGTTACAGCGCAATTCATGTATTGCTTAGTGATATGTGTTGTGTAGTGGCTTTGCTGGCATGCATCTAAAAACTTTTTTTGTTGAGGTTGCCCCACCAAGAATTACATGCTAAAATTCACCACTGCTCCTATACAGGGAGGACACTTGGGCATTCTGTTTAGCCGATGTCCAATTTCCAAATGTGTCAGGCATGCTAACTGTTACACTAGCACGGAATCAAGGAATCAGGCAACGGTTTACGTCACTCAGAAAGTGTTGAAATCCCCCTATCGTTGCCCTGGGGTTAACTTTCCAGTTCACACCAAGCGTGTCTACACCTAAGTATCTGCACTATCCGGTGACAACAACCACTGAATGAAGTGCTAGAAAACACACTGCGGTAAGAGAACTCGACACCATGTTGCGCGTCCGTGGTAACAAAGGGGGAGCTGGGATGCTGTTCTACCTGGAGACAGACAGCCCACTGCACTGCCTTGTTAACTCTGCCAATGGTTGACACTTCTGCGGCCCTCTGGTGTCCCCTGTGGCGGTGATGTTTCATTGATCCATGCCAGACCCTCAGGCCTTGCCAGGCACCTGGCTTATTACTGCATTATAAACTCAAGTGACGGTTACTGAATAAAAAAAATGGGGTTAATTATTCCACAATATAAAATACTTTTTTCAGTCTTTCCATGTCTGACGCTGAGAGTGGACGTTATGGTTTAAGACACCGCATGCACTACTAGATTGTAACATTTCTTATAAACACTAGATGGCAGTGTTGTCTCAATGACAGACAACTTGCTGCAATGTATCGCATCTGTCTGCTTGGACCAGACGACCCGCCTTCACTTGTCTTGCACTGATCTGAAAGAGGTCCAGGGTTGGGTAGGTTAATCCGTTAGTTACCTGTCCAAAATTGTAATCAGTAACGTAACTTTTGGATTACCCAAACTCAGTAACGTAATGATTACTATGTTACTTTTGGATTACTTTCCGTTTAAGAGGCTTTAGAAAAAGACAAAAATGAATATGACCAATTGAACGACATCTATTGCAAGATAAATCAACGTTAGAGTAGACATAGCTGGCCATTAATCAGGCCCTGGATCCGCACTATACAGCTGTTGCAAGAGCTCATTTTTCACTGGCTGTACACTGGTCGCGAAACAATGATTGATAAGCAGTTTATTGGGTTAAAATACACATATACATTTGTGAACAGCCATCCACAAGGCGCAAAAACCTCAATGAGAGAGCAGCAGTGGGATTCACATCAATGCGCTATTTAGGTGTCATAATATGTGATATCCGTATCGCCCATAGGCTACACCACTGCTGTCCTCATTGCCTCGAAGCGTTCATTCAAATTGGATGCCAACAGCAGTCAAACCCTTGGAAGGCAGCTTTGACTGTTGCTTATAAAAAGCTATTTTCCCGCGATCCATCAAACGCATTTGGTGGGTCATCATAGTGACTTGTGGTCAGACTCACTCAGGCGGAACAAACTTACATTTGCGCCTTTTTCAATGCTGATTTGAATGTCATTAGCTAGGTTTACATCCAATTTGTGACAGATTTTCATGCAATTATTCAAACATCTGCATAAAATAATATTTGCGTTTTCCCACCAGAGATGTTTCCATCAAAATTACTTATTGCGGATAAATGTCTGTGCGTGATGACATCGTGCACATTTTCAACTCTACTGGTGGTTTTGTCACTAAAACTGTTGCGTTATATAGCACATCTGCCCACTCTGATCTTGGCAAGTGCGCTCCAGCCAACAGCTCAAAGTAGGCAAACTACAGACTATTGTGTATAAGCGATATTATTTGTATTTGTCAAACGGCAGCCAAGCATCGATCATCATGTCACAAGAATATGACCCTCGATATTTATTGAAAGGCGCATCAAGCTCTTCACGTGCACTTTCACCACCCTGTGAAGTTCATAATTTATTTATTCTGTAGCCTAATAAACTGAATGGTTTTCCAAATCGTAGTGGGAGGACCACACAACATAATGTATCATCGCATTGACTACAAGTGTACTTCGATATAATGGTTATAATATCAATATTTGCGCATAAAGGCGTTTCCACCCCAATTTCTTGCATAATGAATTCTACCGACACAAAAAGATCCCACCATGTCGAATGAACAAATTGTCAGCATTTACAAAATTGTACCGCATATCCTGTTTCCGTCAGCCCGGTCGTGACTTTGTTCATGCATCAGGTAATTCATCTGCATGAAATGGTTGGATGGAAACCTGGTTATTGAGAAAGCCACCGTGCTTCTACATCTGCATTGCTTGCTGTTCGGAGTTTTAGACTGGGGTTCTGTATAGCACTTTGTGACATCGGCTGATGTAAAAAGGGCTTTATAAATACATTTTATTGAAAACAGAAAGGTGTCGGAAGATTTTTTCCAGCAAACATCCTTTCTGAATTTTAAAGTAATACTTTGGTGTAATCATCTAGTTTTTCAAAAGTATCTCTAATCTCATTACAAAATGTTTGCTGGTAACGTAATTGATTAGTTCGTTTTTGTTGTCGTAATCCGTTACATGTAATAGATTACATGTAATCCTTTACTCCTCAACCCTGAAGAGGTCCAACATTCTGTGTTACCTCCGTTTTCAGATCAGTGCGTAAATAGTAGATGACAAAACAGCAGCTACTTTAGTAAACTATTGAGATGCAAGCCGCCCTGCAGGCCCAGCTCTCTAGTGTTGATCACAGCAGTGTAGACATATGGAGGACTGTGAACAGTAGCAATCTGGCGTCAGGGAGCTCCCACTACTCACAACTAATTTAATCTCCACTCCTAATACGGCTCTTCTTTTCATCTCCCTCTCTCCACTCCTAATCTGTCTCTTCTTTTCAACTCATCCATCTCCTTCAGAAAGAGCAGGGAGAAACGATGTAAGGACTGTCCCTAGTGTCATTATACAGAAGTACAAACAGTGTAACATTTTCAGTGACATAAACGGGCAAACTAACGCCACAACCTATTTATCTCGAGATTTCTGAAGGTGAAATTCAAAACAAGTTAGTCAGCTTGTTTTTCCAATTTGTAAAATGTTGTAAAATTATGCTATGCAACGTGTAGATGTCTTGAATGCAACTACTCCACTATGTGATGATGTCATCGATAACCGAACGCGCATGCATGCCACATGGAATGTTCTCTATGCACCACGCTTGTTTATGTTGCAAACATAAAAAACGCGTAAAGCACCGGGCATTCAACGATGACAGCTTGTCAAATCGGCCATTTATACGTTTTATGCATTCGGTTATTAAATGTGGACTGTCGAAGCTTATTTCTAATATCCACACCTTTATTTTGACCTCCATAACATTCCGAGTCGCCTGAAGCATTGTGGGTACTATGATTTGTAAACGAGAGGCTGTTCGGCTGCATAGAAAACCCGGCAGGATCTACTGTTCAAATTTGAATCATTTGGACAGGCAAGGGAGTAGCGTCCACCGGGAGACCAGGAGCCTGGCCGCTTGCTGAAATAGCCCCTGTTTATACTGTCCCCTCAGTAAAACATTGCCACTCCTACTGACACGTAATTTCCTTTCCATAATTTACATGCTAAATGCAAAAATGTACTTGTGCAGACATGCAATAAATAAAGGTAAAGTAAATATATCAACCTATAGTTAGCCAGGCTAGCTATCTTGGCTGTGTAGCATGCAAATACATTTAAGCTACAAAACCCGCCAGGTGAATCTTTTTGGTTAACATATGCTGTCTGCCAGACTGGTTGATAGAGGTAAAATTGATGTTCCAATCCCAGATTGCCCCTTTAAGACCTTTTTACTTTTAATTATGAAAAATATGATATGATAACTGAGCTGCAGAAGAAGGAGAAGTGAAGTGTCAGTTCAAAGTTCAAATAAATGCATTAAATGAGCTTGACTTCTGTGTTTCTTCATGAGGATGAAATAACCGTGTTACCGTTTGGCTATAGATAAACCGGCTAGTAGATGGCGATAGTGTTGGTTTTAGTGACAGGCCATTGGTTCCCGGTCTCCAGCTGGATACTATAGAGCAGCGTTTCTCAAACTCGGTCCTGGGGACCCCAAGGCGTTCTGGTTATTTGAATCAGCTGTGTATTGCTAGGGGGGAGAAAAGGACTGAGTTTGGGAAACCCTGCTAGCGAGGCAAGGGGCCAAGACCCAATGGCATTCTCACTGAAGGGCGAGTGAAGCATTTTCACAATTGGGTGGAAGGGTGGACGACGTGAGGCAGAAAGAATGGCGCTAAGTACAAAATGTACAAACATTCGTCTCCTGAATACAAGCTTACTAATTTAATGTAAGAATCAACTATGGGAGTGATGATTACTTACTCCTTTCCTAAAAACCCTGAGATGGAATGACAGCTCAGAAATCAAACCTGATGAAAGTGAGGATGTAGGCCTACCTGTGTCGACAGCTGTGGTGAATACTTCCAAGCCACACCCCAATGATTAGGATAATGCCCGAGATGATTTTGGCCCAGTGGGAGTAAGATTCTTGGAGAAAGTGGATTCATGCCTTTTTTCTGACCCATATGTGGTATCAGGCTGGGTAGAGAAGAATCTGGATACCCTTAACTCAGTCAAAGTATCCAGAAGTGGAGTAGTGTTGATTATCTGTGTGTCCTCCACCCAGAGGGAGTGGGCACTTCGCATTACGTGCCTCGGGACCAGATCTCTATCTTGTTTTGCTCTTCGGAGCAGAGCGCCACTGGAAGGAGTGATTACTGGGGTGGCATTGAGTGTTGAAATGGAACAAATTAAGATGAGGATCCCCAGTGTCAGTGATGCCCGCGGTTTTTCTGACGGGACGCAGACCCGGTGGTTAGCACGAGATCCTTTTGAATTTTGATGCAGAGCTTTTGCTTGATAAAGTCATGCTAAGATATGCCAGTTATCCAGTGAGAGCTTTTGTTCCGAACCCATTACAGTGTTTCAGATACCAAGCTCATGGTCATGTTGCAGCAGTGTGTAGTAGGGAGATTCCGAGATGTGAGAAGTGTGCAGGAGGGCATTGGACAAAGGAGTGTGTAGTTTTGGTGGGAAAAGCTGTGCGTGTCAAGGATGCTGGGAAAAGGGTGAGGGAGCCTGAGAGGACCCCTGTGAGTCTGAGAGTGTCCCTGTGAGTAGTAGGCCTGTACAGAGTGACCTGAACAGTTTGTGCTTTAGTAAGGTTGGCTTCTTGGCGTTTATTGCTATGGTCATTAACTCTACAGCGCAGATGGAACGGAAATCCCAGAAGATTGATTTGGTAGTTGTTCTGTGTCAGAGGTTTTACTGCAGAAAAACTACAGTGGATTTTGAGAGGGTTCCATCCTCCCAGGCCGACAACCTGGTGTAGAATCTGTTAGGGCCAAAGTAGTGGGAAGGGATGGGTTTGTTGGGGATAATGGCGTATGTATAGGGTTAGATGTTGGGTCAATTTATTTTTCCATTCTCCTTTTCCTTTTTGTGAACAAAATGTCCAACCTGTGAAAGGCAGCAATAGGCAACAAAACATATAGTCTTGGGGAAAACCACACGATGAAGAAGAAGAAGAAGAAATGGGCCAAGGGGCCAATGGTCCAACTCCTTGACATCCATGCATTACATCTGAAATGTCCAAACTACAGTTTTTCCATGAGTATCTTACTGAACTGTTTGTAGCGGCTGCTGGACAGATCTCCGTGCCACTGGAGAAAACCATAAAAGAATCGCAAGATGAACTCACTGTTCCAAGGAGGAGAACAAACCTCACAAAAACTATTGTATTGGATTTGGTTTTCAAACCGTAGATAAAGTTACACAGGGCAGGTTTGTATCGACTGTAGTTACTGTTACAAAAAGCTAGTTTATGTAATATATATAATCTGTCGACTGTGTGTCAATAGGCCTAGAAAACAGGCTTTTTCTTTGTAACTCTGCCTAGAAAGCCAGCATCCCGGAGTAGCCTCTTCACTGTTGACGTTGAGACTGGTGTTTTGCGAGTAGTATTTAATGAAGCTGCTAGTTGAGGACTTGTGAGGCGTCTGTTTCTCAAACTAGACACTCTAATGTACTTGTCCTCTTGCTCAGTTGTGCACCGGGGCCTCCCACTCCTCTTTCTATTCTGGTTAGAACCAGTTTGTGCTGTTCTGTGAAGGGAGTAGTACACAGCGTTGTACGAGATCTTCAGTTTCTTGGCAATTTCTCGCATGGAATAGCCTTAATTTCTCAGAAAAATAATAGACTGACAAGTTTCAGAAGAAAGGTCTTTGTTTCTGGCCATTTTGAGCCTGTAATCGAAACCACAAATGCTGATGCTCCAGATACTCAACTAGTCTAAAGAAGACCAGTTTTATTGCTTCATTAATTAGCACAACCGTTTTCAGCTGTGCTAATATAATTGCAAAAGGGTTTTCTAATGATCAATTAGCCTTTTAAAATGATAAACTTGGATTAGCTTACACAACGTGCCATTGGAACACAGTGATGGTTGCTGATAATGGGCCTCTGTACGCCAATGTAGATATGCCATAAAATAATCAGCAGTTTTCAGCTACAATAGTCATTTACAACATTAACAATGTCTACACTGTATTTCTGATCAATTTCATATTATTTTAATGGACAAAAAATGTCCTTTTCTTTAAAAAACAAGGACATTTCTAAGTGACCCCAAACTTTTGAGCTGTAGTGTATATATATCAGTGCAATGAATGTGGTGAATGCTTCAAGTCTAAGGTAAAACTGACGACGCATATGATTGTTAATGCAGGGAAGAGGACATCAATGCAATGAATGTGGGAAATGCTTCTAGCCTAACCGATCATATTATGAACCACACAAGAGAGAAATCATACCAGTGCGCTGTGTTTTGAAAATGCAGTAGAGACCCAAGATTCTTAAAACGGCACCAGTGTAGATAGTTTTTCCAGTGCAGCTATTGCAACAGAGACTATTCTTTTGTTGTTGCTTAAAAAAATGCACATGATGAGAGATCACGAGAGGGAGTATATTGTTCACACTGGGAATAGCATGCAGCGAATGTGGGAAATTCTATAATGTTAAGTCTAGGCTGACCCGACATATGATGACCCACACAGGGGAGAAATCATACCAGAGTGCTGTGCGTAGAATGTGCAGTAGCTAAAATAGCAACAGCGGGTTTGCACCTGAGTGAATTCAGCTAAACCTTTTCAGGACAACCATTGCAAAACAAGCTACTTTCATGCTGGATCTTTACAAAGATACTGTACATGAGGAAAGTTCTCCAGAGGGAGAACACATGATAGTGACTGGCCTTGGAGAAAAATGTGTCAGTGTGAACATGGAAAAAAAACCATCCAACTGCCACCTGGGTCTAATTCCTCACTCTGCATGTAATGTGACAGATTAGCGTCATAATATATTTACGGTATGTAGTATTTATATCTGGATTTTTCATAATGCTGTGCCCTGCTGAACGTGGCCTGTCGGGAAGACATACCGCTCACATCTCTGCTCTTCTTTGAACAAGATCTAATGAGGGAAATATCTAAAACATTGTAAAGATAGCATCTTGCCGTTTTCAAATAGAGCAGTTAGTTATTTTGAAGCAAATTATTTGACAAAAGGCTTAAACATTAAACAGAATAAAACAAATAATTTGCAAGCGTGTGAGATTGTTTCCCTCAAAGTTGCATATCTCCAATATCTGGTAACCACCTATTGTGGATTTGTGAGTGCATTCATTTCTAAATGATGATATTACAGCTGTTATAAAGCACCCAAATTACAAAAGGATATATTGGTTTCTTACCCTGTAAGCAGTCTATGGACAAGGTATGACGGCAATCCATGCTTTGGTTTTGTTTACCTGGCCACTTTCAAAAGTCTGACTTTTTAGATTGTTGATTTTGTCCTTCTGCTGATGGAAATGTGTGACAAAACACCCACAGAAAAGTACTATTAAACTGAGTTCAAAACGCCGGTCTCTGTGTGGCTGTGCTGTGGGATTCATCAAGATTCTCATTGAAGAAATACGTTTTCTGACATTTTCGCAAGATGGTGAGGGACTCAGCTGTCCTGACAGTAGGCCTGAAGCTGGGAAGGGACTCAGCTGTCCTGACAGTAGGCCTGAAGTTGGGAAGGAACTCAGCTGTCCTGAAGGTAGGAAGGGACTCTGCTTTCCTTACGTTTGAGCATAGCCTGAAGGTAGGTAGGGCTATTGGTGTGTTCAAGACAACTGAGAACTCGTAAAAAGATTAGCTCAGACTAGGAAAAAATCATGATGTCATACTGCAATAAAGACAATTCTGCAATTTTCGACTTGGATATACGTTGTAGAAAGATGAGGTCAAAGTTTCCCACTTGGAAAATATCAGAATCAACCAATAGAAAGTTCTACACAAACAACGTACACAATTTTTAATCAGAGATTCCAAGTTTCCGAGTTGTCTTAAACACTGCATTAATGATCTACAGGTCAGAGAAGTTAGAGCTCTAGGATGATGACCAAGTTTCCAACTTGTAATTCCGAGTTGGATGACCATTCAAAAGATTTTTCCAGTTGGAGCTCGTTTTTTCATAGTTTTCAGTTGTTTTGAACAAACTGATGTCAGAAGTCGGAGATTTCTGAGGTCCCGAGATGTCTTCAACACACCATAAAAGCCTATGCCGCATTCACGTGCTATGGGAGTTAAAGAGATAATGCACCTCAAAACAACTAATTCCTATGATGAACAGTGTTAAACTGTTAAATAATACTAATATGTGAAAACAATATTTTCTGTTAACAAATGTTTAATTTTGTCATTATAACGAGGTCGGTAGCAACGTGAAAATTGTTGTGGAAATCTGTAGCTCAAGTCGACAACAAAACCCTCTCTCTGGGCTGGCTGGCTATCAATTTTCGAAGTCTATCTCACGGAGTTCAACATGCAGTTCCTCTCTGCCCAGAGCAAGTGCAGGCTGTTGCTATGGCAACAAGGCCCTTTCCCACGTTTCCCACAGACACACATGTAGTAGCAGAGCATGGGTAAAATCACTGGGGAAACCAAGCCAAGGGAAAAAATGGCATACTACAACCTGTGTTGTGATAACTGTGTTGTTTGCTCTATAACCTGTTAGTTCATATGCCTTGACACCGTAACATATAGGCTTAAAGCAGAGACAATAAGAAGACAGTGAAAGAATAAATTCAACTACACCTTTGTTTCATCACAAAACCGGAGTGCAACATCTGTCTCCTAAAGTCCACAAAGCATATGCATGTAACAAACAGTTACATGACCTACACAGCATGTTAATATTTTGGGACATTTTCGGACTACTAAACAAACACCAGAATGTTACACAAGTCGCAAAGAAAACAGAAGCTGCCTCCAATATTCCAGCACCATTTCAAGTACAACCTTTCAACATCATCAAATCACCTATGCTTAATCTAATACAGTGACAACTAAAAGATTCCCAAAACAATTTTGTCCAATCAACATAATCTAAATAGGATGTGGCTGTCCATAGTACTGTGTGTGTGTGTGTGTGTGTGTCTGTGTGTGTGTGTCTGTGTGTGCGTAAGTAGAAAAACATGTTGACTCACCCTACTTCTAGAGAAACGCCAATGCCATCCTCCTCTCTTTCATGTTGCCGAAATGGTCTATCACTCTGTCATACAGTACACGCTTTTAGTTGTTGTTGTCCTAGGCTACCTGGCTAAAATGCTTGCTCTCTAGACTAACTTCCTTTCATGAGCAATGATTAGCCAGCTAGTTAATATTAGCCTTCTACATCTAGCTACATATTGGACTTCCATCCTCTCAGGCCAGTGGTACAACAATGTATGAATTTATGGTTGTATCAGAATCACCGTCATAATCATTGGCCAGTATGGAGAATTAAGCCCAAATCCCTATCTCCATCCATGGCTAATTTAGGAAAGGGACAATTTTAGCTAGCTAGCTTGACGGAGGACAACAACACAAAGACATGCAACATTTCACATTTGACTTTTGACATGATGTGATTGGTGTGAAGCCAAATCCAAGCTGGCTTCCCTTGACACTTATTTTTTGGTGCGCCAGGACCATTCACAGTAGAGTTCACTTAGTTTAGCTCAATGCTGATTGGCTATTATTGTGTCATTTCATTTTTTTATCCATAGTGGCCAAATGCTCGCTGGCTTCCCTTGTATTCAATGCTACGGGAGGCAACAATGTCATACTCTTTTTGACCAGACAGCATCAGATAGACGGGCTACACATACAGAGACAGAGGGGAGCTGTTTCGCTCGCTTGTCTGCTTTCTCCGGTGAGAAACATTCAGCCTCTTGTCACGTCCTGACCAGCAGATGGAGCTATTATATTAGTTTTGGGGTCAGGACGTGGCAGTTTTTGTGTATGTGAATGATTGTGTTGTTGATTGGGACTTCCAATTGAAGGCAGGTGTGTTGAGTTGCCTTTGATTGGAAGTCCTATATAGGTGTGTGTGTTTTTCTTTGGGGTTGTGGGTGGTTGTTTTTGCACTGCGTTTAATAGCCTGCAGAACTGTTGCTGTTGTCACCGTTATTGTTTTGTCAAGTGGATGCTTTACTCTTTTTTTGAAATTAAATATGAGTATTCACATACCTGCTGCGCCTTGGTCTTCTCTCCATGACAACTGTTACACCTCTTGCGTATTGAAGGAAAATGATGAAACACAAAGAGATAAACAATAAATTATTTTATAGGTTTTCTGTATTTTTTTTATTGGTCAATTTTTTGGAGAAGCTTGGCTTCCCTTGGCATCCATGAATACACGTCACTGTGTACAGGGCACATTGCAACATGGTACTTGAAGGAGAAACTGAGTTGAATAATTTGGAGCACTGTTTAGATTGAATACATCTAAGCAAAATATATGTTGTCATGATGATATAAACAGATGGATGTGTTCTAGACAGTATGCTCATACCATCTATTGGCTGATTTGGCGATCTGCTGTGCAGGTAATTGTTTTAAAAGCAGTATGAAATGTGATAGTGTGTTATCCCCTATCTCCAGTGACGAGAATTATGTAGCTATGATGCTTTCCTTCACAATTTCATGCTTTCACAGATGGACCACTTAGAAGTTAAATCATGAGGAACATTTTTATTTTACCCACTGATAGAACATAGGCCGTTCACCAAATTGATAGGAGTTTCATGATTCTTTTGACTTCTGCTCAGACTTGCTGTCGCCAGATCTTACAACGCCTGGAAAGGTATTTTACATATCAGCTAACCATATCATATATTAAAGCAATCTGGTGCCCGATGGCACAATCGATGATGTGGCACGCAACCATTGGTTGATGCATGCAATGTCTGAGTAGGGGAACACTATCATAATGAACGTAAATTATTTGCGTAGAGCTTCCTATTGGTTGATTCTGATGTTTCCCAAGTGGGAAACTCGAGACCATCTTTCTACAACAAGTTAGCAAGTGGGATCTTTCTGAGTTTACTAGTTCCGACTAGCACATGAACACATGAAGGCACTAGACTGGATGACCCGAGCAACTCTCCCTTCTCTCATGTTGCTCCCAACATAAGAGTCTGAATGATGTAAAGTTGATCTATACAATAGCATGGCTACCCTAGACCAGAATACTCACTGCAGCAATTCCCCCATTCACATCAACAGGGCTGTAGTGGAGAAGGTTGAGAGCTTCAAGTTCCTTGGTGTCCACATCACTAAGGATCTTTCATGGTCTAAACACACATACACAGTTGTGAGGAGGGCACGACAACGCCTATTCCCCCTCAGGAGGCTGAAAAGATTTGTCATGGATCTTCAGATGCTCAAAAAGGTCTAAAGCTGCACCATCGAGAGCATCCTGACTGGTTGCATCACCGCTTCGTATGGCAACTGCTTGGCATCCGACTGCAAGGCGCAACAGAGGGTAGTGCGTACGGCCCAGTACATCACTGGGGCCGAGCTCCCTTCCATCCAGAACCTCTATACCAGGCGGTGTCAGAGGAAGGCCTTAAAAATGGTCAGACTCCAGCCACCCTAGTCATAGACTCTCTCTGCAAGCGGCATCAAGTCTGGGACCAAAAGGCTCCTTAACAGCTTCTATCCCCAAACCATAAGACTGCTGAACAGTTAATCAAATGGCAACCAGGACTATTACAATCTATTCTTGTTTTGTATCAGGAATCAAGGTAAGATCCAGATGCAGACTGTCGAAGTAACAATGTTTATTGTAGCAACAGGGGCAGGAACAGACCAGTCAAGGCAGGCAGGGGTTGACAATCTAGGGTAGAGCAAAGGTACATGACGGCAGGCAGGCTCAGGGACAGGCAGAGTGGTAAGGCGGTCGGGACAGGCAAAGGTCAAAAACCAGGAGGCTGAGAAAAGAGAGGCAGGGAAAAAGACAGGAGCTGACAGGAAAACCGCTGGTAAGCTTGAACAAACAAGACGAACTGGCAACAAACAGAGAACATAGGTATAAATACACAGGGGATAATTGGGAAGATGGGCGACACCTGGAGGGGGGTGGAGACAAGCACAGGTGAAACAGATCAGGGCGTGACAGTTTTGCACTGAGTCTCTTGCACTGGCTGGATGTACACTCACTGGACTCTAACCACACACATACTACAATGACAGTAACACACACACAGACACACACATTCCTTCTTTCACACTCTTCAAACACGCTACTGCTACTCTCTGTTTATTTTCCATGCATAGTCACTTTATCCCTACCTACATGTACATATTACCTCAACTAACCCGTACCCCTGCACATTGACTTGGTACCGGTACCCCTTGTAAACTCAGCATAAAAAAATAAACTGTCCTTTTTCAGGACCCTGTCTTTCAAAGATTATTTGTAAAAATAAAGGTTTGAAACACTGTTTCCCATGCTTGTTCAATGAACCATAAACAATTAATGAACATGCACCTGTGGAACAGTTGTTAAGACACTAACAGCTTACAGACGGTAGGCAATTAAGATCACAGTTATGAAAACTTAGGACACTAAAGAGGCCTTTCTACTGACTCTGAAAAACACCAAAAGAAAGATGCCCAGGGTCCCTGCTCATCTGCGTGAATGTGCCTTAGGCATGCTGCAAGGAGGCATGAGGACTGCAGATGTGGCCAGGGCAATAAATTGCAATGTCCGTACTGTGAGACGCCTAAGACAGCGCTACAGGGAGACAGGACGGATAGCTGATCGTCCTCGCAGTGGCAGACCACGTGTAACAACACCTGCACAGGATCGGTACATCCGAACATCACACCTGCGGGACAGGTACAGGATGGCAACAACAACTGCCCGAGTTACACCAGGAACGCACAATCCCTCCATCAGTGCTCAGACTGTCTGAGAGAGGCTGGACTGAGGGCTTGTAGGCCTGTTGTAAGGCAGGTCCTCACCAGACATCACCGGCAACAAAGTTGCCTATGGGCACAAACCCACCATCGTTGGACCAGACAGGACAGGCAAAAAGTGCTCTTCACTGACGAGTCGCGGTTTTGTCTCACCAGGGGTAATGGTCATATTTGCGTTTATCGTCGAAGGAATGAGCATTACACCGAGCCCTGTACTCTGGCGCGGGATCGATTTGGAGGTGGAGGGTCCGTCATGATCTGGGGCAGTGTGTCACAGCATCATCAGACTGAGCTTGTTGTCATTGCAGGCAATCTCAACGCTGTGCCTTACAGGGAAGACATCCTCCTCCCTCATGTGGTACCCTTCCTGCAGGCTCATCCTGACATAACCCTCCAGCATAACAAACCACCAGCCATACTGCTCGTTCTGTGCGTGATTTCATGCAAGACAGGAATGTCAGTGTTCTGCCATGGCCAGTGAAGAGCCCGGATCTCAATCCCATTGAGCACGTCTGGGACCTGTTGGATCGGAGGGTGAGGGCTAGGGCCATTCCCGCCAGAAATGTCCGCAAACTTGCAGGTGCCTTGGTGGAAGAGTGGGGTAACATCTCACAGCAAGAACTGGCAAATCCGGTGCAGTCCATGAGGAGGAGATGCACTGCAGTTCTTAATGCAGCTAGTGGCCATGCCAGATAGATACTGACTGTTACTTTTTTTGACCCCCCCCCCCCGACCCCCCCTTTGTTCAGGGACACATTATTCCATTTCTGTTAGTCACATGTCTGGAAGTTGTTCAGTTTATGTCTCAGTTGTTGAATCTCTTTGTGTACTCATACAAATATTTACACATGTTAAGTTTGCTGAAAATAAACGCAGTTGACAGTGAGGAGACGTTTCTTTTTTTGCTGAGTTTATATACTGTAATGACCCTGGGTACCCAGGGTCATTACAATACCCTCGATATTGTGCTACTCATTTTCCTTTCGTTTATTTAGCAAATTGTACTTACTTACTTTTTTTTTTAACTCTGCATTGTTGGTTAAGGGTCTATTTTGTTCAGTGAATGTGACAAATAACATTTGATGAGGAAACCAGTTTGTAATTTGGGTGAACTACCCCTTCATGAATCTACAAAACTCCAATCCATTCCGTAATATCAGATTCCATCGTTTACATTCAGCCATCGATATGCGCTTCAGCCTACAGTGCAACCAACCATGATTTTTACATTCTATTTATATTTTGGCTGTCATTGGTAAACATGTGTATCTGCCTACCCAGTCTTTGAAGGGATTGGGCCGTTGAGCTATCGGTCACCTCCTTTCCTCCCATTTGGCCTCCATTGGTTGGCTGTTGTCTTTTCTCTTTCTCTCTGTCGCGGCGGTGTGTCGGAGCTGCTGTGTCCCCGGTCTGGCACGTTCCTAGCCAAATTCTTTAAAGGTTTTACAATTGGATTCCCCTTTTACGAAATCGCCACAGTTCTAAACCCTGCCAAAATTAAAGCCAGTGCTCCCTAATTAGCGCATATCCCCCCCCCCCCACACACAGTCTCAAAATTAGGACCCCCAAGAAGATGGCGGTGGGGTCGGCAGTTGCCCGGCTTGAGGGCCGAGAATTCGAATACCTGATGAAGAAGAGGTCGGCGACCATCGGACGGAACTCATCGCAGGGCTCGGTGGACGTCAGCATGGGCCACTCCAGTTTCATCTCCCGCCGGCACCTCGAAATTTTCACCGCGGGTGAAGACGGGACCGGTAGCGGGGAATTCTACCTCCGATGCCTCGGCAAAAACGGGGTATTTGTTGATGGGGTGTTCCAGAGACGAGGGGCTCCACCTTTGCAGCTCCCACGAATGTAAGATGGGGTAGTATTTTACATTTTATGTCGCGGTAGAACCGCTAAGGTTAAGGTGATGATATTCTGACCTCGCGTTGTTATTGTTTTGTTCCCTGGCCGCCGCACGTGTTGTGACAAACACCCGGCGCCTGTCCACACCGCTAGCGAGCCGCTGGTAACGCTGGCTTTGTTTGCATAAAAGGGTTACGCGAAGCACAAACACATTTTTGTTGTTGTTGTAATTTAACATTACTAAGCGTGCGTATCTAGGTACTGTAGTTGGCTAGTTATGTCTGTATACATATTTCTTGCTATCAAAACGTGTTTACGACGGAAAATGTATGTAGCTAAGGTTAGCTGTACTTGTGCAATGGGCCATGCTTTGGCTAAACGTCAGCTTGGTTTCTAGGCGGATGTGTTGCAATGTTTGCACAGCATAATGTACAAAAAAAGTAATCTGCCCCGTGTTTTGTTATTGTCAGTATGGGCTGTAAATCAAGCTGAATTGATAGTTTTTTCCAAATGTTAGCCGACGTTTCTGTTTACATTCTAGCAGACGCTCTTATCCAGAGGGACTTACAGTAGTGAGGGCATATTATTTGTCATACTTTTTCGTACTGGTCCCCCGTGGGAATCGAACCCACAACCCTGGCCTTGCAAGTGTCATGTTTTACCAACTGAGCAGGAAATGGCAAGAGGTTTGGAAAAAGTATTGATTGGTACGCAGTTCTATTAAATCATAACAATCAGATTCTTTTGAATATATGTTTTATTGTCATATACACTGGAAAAGTGCAATGAAATGTGGTGTTTTACTGGTCTGAAATGTCAAATAGTTCTATATTGCAGTCAGCTGGTCCTATAGCAGATGATATGGTCCAAGTATACCCCAATGTAATAGTAAGAACTGTTATGTAAGCTCCATTTATAAACCCTGTTAATAGGCGAACTCTTCTGGCCCTTATTAGAGTGCCTCTGCATGTTTTGATACCCATTCAACACTGCTGGCGTGTAGCAGTCAGAATGCTGATTTTTTATTTTTATATTTAACTAGAATAGTCAGTTAAGAAAAAAAATATTATTTACAATGACGGCCTACCCCAGCCAAACCCTCCCCAAACCCGGACAATGCTGGGCCAATTGTGTGCTGCCCTATGGGACTCCAGACCACAGCCAGTTGTGATACAGCCCGGGATCAAACCCGGGGCTGTAGTGACACCTCTAATACTGCGATGCAGTGCCTTAGACTGCTGCGCCACTCAGGATCCCAATTAAAGAGACATTCTCACTATTATTGTTGAGTGAGTCTGGGTAGGTGTGGATGGCCGACACTTAGTATGTTCTACTATTGTGTCCTTAGGCTCTCTCCCTCCCTTTCTTTCGCTGTTCTCCAGGTGCTGTCTCCGGTTCCCCAGCACCAACATCAAGATCACGTTCACAGCCCTGTCCAGCGATAAGAAGGAGCGTAGGAACGTGTCGGAGTCACCGGTAAAGCCCGTCCAGCCCCAAATGGCGCCGCTGACCATCAACATTCCAGACAACATCGCCCACCTCATAAGCCCCCTGCCCTCACCCACCGGCACCATCAGGTGAGACTGAAGTGAAGTTTGAGCCATGAAACGTTCAGAGCATTGGGTTATGGCAGGGTTATTCAAATCTGGATCTGGAAGCGAGTGTCGCTACTGATTTCCAAAAACAGCAATACCCCGAACCTCCAGGCTCAGATGTAAATACTCCTAGTAGAGCTGGGCGATATGGACAAAAATACATTTTGTGATAAATCGACTGAATTATCACAATAATGATAAATTGAGCAATAAATTCATAACATTAATATGCACCAGTAACTTTTGAAATATTGCCCTTAAAACTACTAATACAACTTTTGAATGTTGTAGCTATCAATTTTCCAGTTACCAATAGCCCATATTAGCAGACTTATTTAATTTAAAACGTCACATTCCTTCAAAGGCTAATTATCGTTACTATCGATCAGTAAAATGTCCATGATAAATGGTCGATATGGATACGTTTTGGGTTTATCGTCCCAGCTCTAACTCCTGGCATATACACTGAGTGTACAAAACATTAAGAACACCTTCCTAATATTGAGTTGCACTCCCCCCTTTTGCCCTCAGAACAGCCTCAATTGGTCGGGGCATGGACTCTACAAGGTGTCGAAAGCGTTCAACAGGAATGTTGGCCCATGTTGACTCCAATGCTTCCCACAGTTGTGTCAAGTTGGCTGGATGTCGTTTGGGTGGTGGGCCATTCTTGATACACACAGGAAACTGTTGAGCATGAAAAACCCAGCAGTGTTACAGTTCTTGACACAAACCGGTACACCTGGCACCAACTACCATACTCCGTTCAAAGGTACTTACATGTTTTGTCTTGCCCATTCACCCTCTGAATGGCACAAATATACAATCCATGCCTCAAGGCTTAAAAGTCCTTCTTTAACCTGTCCCCTCCCCTTCATCTACACTGATTTTGTTGTGGATTTAACAAGTGACATCAATAAGGGATCATAGACTGACCAGGTGAAAGCTATGTCATGGAAAGAGCAGGTGTTTTATACAGTGCCTTGAGTCTTCTTGGGCATGATGCTACAAGCTTGGCACACCTGTATTTGGGGAGTTTCTCCCATTCTTCTCTGCAGAACCTCTCAAGTTCTGTCAGGTTGGATGGAGAGTGTTGCTGCACAGCTATTTTCAGGTCTCTCCAGAGATGTTAGATCGGGTTCAAGTCCAGGCTCTTGCTGGGCCACTCAAAGACATTCAGGGACTTGTCCGGAAGCCACTCCTGCGTTGTCTTGGCTGTGTGCTTAGAGTTGTTGTCCTGTTGGAAGGTGAACCTTCGCCACAGTCTGAGGTCCTGAGCGCTCGAGCAGGTTTCCACCAAGGATCTCTCTGTCCTTTGCTCTGTTCATCTTTGCCTCGATCATGACTAGTCTCCCAGTCCCTGCCTCTGGAAAAACATCCCCACAGCATGTTGCTGCCACCACCATGCTTCACCATCGGGATGGTGCCAGGTTTCCTCCAGATGTGACGCTTGGCATTCAGGCCAAAGAGTTCAATCTTGGTTTCATCAGACCAGAGAATCTTGTTCCTCATGGTCTGAGAGTCTTTAGGTGCCTTTTGGCAAACTCGGTGGGCTATCATGTGCCCTTTACTGAGGAGTGGCTTCTGTCTGGCCACTCTAACGTAAAGGCCTGATTGGTGGAGTGCTGCAGAGATGATTGTCCTTCTGGAAGGTTCTCTCCCATCTCTGTCAGAGTGACCATCGGGTTCTTAGTCACCTCCCTGACCAAGGCCCTTCTCCCCCGATTACTCAGTTTGGCCAGGCGGCCAGCTTTGGGAAGGGTCAAGGCTGGTTCAAAATTATTCCGTTCAAGAATGATGGAGGCCACTGTCTTCTTAGGGACCTTCAATGCTGCAGAATTGTTTTTGGTACCCATCCTCAGGTCTGTGCCTCGACACAATCCTGTCTCTGAGCTCTATGGGCAATTCCTTTGACCTCATGACTTGGTTTTTGCTCTGACATGCACTGTCAACTGTGGGACCTTCTAATGACAGGTGATTGCCTTTCTAAATCATGTCCAATCAATTGAAAATACCATAGGTGGACTCCAAGTTGTAGAAACATCTCAGGGAGCTCAATTTAGAGTCTCATAGCAAAGGGTCTGAATACTTAGGTAAATAAGGTATTTTTGCTTTTTATTTTTGTTTGTAGATTGCTTAGGATTCATTTAATAAATTTTAGAATAAGGCTATAACTTAACAAAATGTGGAAGAAGTGAAGGGGTCTGAATACTTTCCAAAGGCACTGCGCCACCAGAGGAGGTTTCAGACACTACGTTTATGGGTTAGGTGTCTTGGATGCTAGTTGGATCTGAGAGATTTTCTGCCATTGCAGGATTTCCATGTTCATCACCAAACCACAGTCTCTCCCACTCAGTCTCACCGTTAAATTGTTTCTCGCCCCAACAGTGCTGCCAACTCCTGTCCAAACTCCTGTCCGTCAAGTCCCCGAGGGGCGGGTCTGTCTGGCTATAGGATGGGCCGCGCACTGACTGCTGACCTCATCAATGAGAACTCCCAATCAGACGAAAAGGACGGCTCGGGAGGAGACAGCCCCAAGGTGAGACACCAGCATGCCAATAGTCCCAAAGTGGCTTCCTCTCCTTTCGTCCACGCTGATATGAGGTCAGTCAAAGCAGTATAATTGAAGTCAAATGAGAGATCTGTCCATCTCTTACAGAGCATTGTCAATGAAGATGAGAGGATTCCACTTTAGACTGTTGAGGTTTTCACCCAGTGCTGGGATGAACCGGTGAAGAAGTGAAGCGTTCAGAACGTTGAATATAGAAATGAGACTAATAGAGCTAAACAAATCCCTGTTTTGCCTGACAGTCCTATCAATTCTACACAATGCGTTTCTATCTCCATGTTCTGTAATGTGGCACCGTTCTGAACACACCCCTGACTCCATTGTCTTTAGAGGTAGAACCCAGGGTGATGGAAAAAACCTTGGTTTTGTTTTGGTTCTCTGGGATGGGTTACTCATTGAAGGAAAATGTAGACTTTGGAGTGCCAAATCCCGGCGAACTGTAACTCTACTTGTTTCCCAACGTGTGTGTGTGTGACTAACATGAAACTGAAAACAAGTTCTCACAAAACCGAACACTTGAACCTTTTTTTTTAAATTAAAATGTTTATTGACCCAGATAAACACATGCAATACATACACATCAATCGTAGCATAAATCTAATCAAATATCTGTAGCATGAAATAAAATGCTTTGTCATTTGTTCTGTCCTCAGGATGACTCCAAGCCACCGTATTCCTATGCCCAACTAATAGTCCAGGCTATCACCATGGCCCCCGACAAGCAGCTGACTCTGAATGGGATTTACACACATATCACTAAGAACTACCCATACTACAGGACCGCAGACAAAGGCTGGCAGGTCGGTGAATCCACCCTGTATTTCATCCTGCTGTGGTATATTTCTCTTAGAATGAGACAAACTGACATCTACGTAAACTGCAATCTTTCTAAGTTATCCAGTCTCACGTTATCCATTACAACCTGTCTCTCTCATGGTTTTGAACGGAACTCTATCAGTTATATCTTCCTGTTCTAGAATCTCATCTATTGTTTCTCTCTCTCTCTGTCTATAATTCCATCCATTCTCACTATGTCTCTCTACTGTGTTCTAGAACTCAATCCGCCATAACCTTCCCATTGTCATGAATACTCTGTCTACTGTGTTCTAGAACTCGATCCGTCACAACTTGTCTCTGAATCGCTACTTCATCAAAGTGGCTCGGTCTCAGGAGGAGCCGGGTAAGGGATCGTTCTGGAGGATCGACCCCTCATCAGAGGGCAAGTTGTGTGAACAGGCGTTCAGGAAGCGCAGGCCCAGGGGGGTACCCTGCTTCAGGACCCCACTAGGCCCCCTCTCATCCAGGTAAAATAGTTCTCACTAGAAGTCACATGCTCCTATATTTCCCTCTTGTATGTACTGTAGTTTGAAATGGCATGCAGTTCTCCAGCAGTATATTAACTCACCACTACCCCCTGTGGGCTCAGTTAGGCAGTGCAGGTAGAGGAAGTTATTTCTCTGTCTGGGACACTGTGCTCTAAATTATTCAAAGGCTCTAGGTAGGATGTTTCTTTTTGGCATGCAGAACACAAAGATGAATGTACACTCACATTTGCTAATCATTCTAATAGTCTTCCTGCTGTTGTCCCTTCAGGAGTGCCCCGGCCTCTCCTAGCCACACCGGGGGACTGTCGGCCCACTCCAGTGGTGTGCAGTCCCCAGAAAGCCTGTCCAGGGAGGGTTCCCCTGTACCCATGGACCCAGAGCCAGCCCGGGCCATAGCCCCCACCACAGCCACTGCCCTACAGCCCAAACTAGCAGTCATCCAGGAGGCCCAGTTTGCTCAGAGTGCTCCTGGTGAGTTATGTTATGTTGAAGGTTGTTGTTTCAACTGTGTTGGTGGGTGGTTAACAACTCCACTTCCTGTTTGACCTCTGGTACTTGTCTCTGATAGGCTCCCCTCTAAACAGCCAGCCGGTGCTGATCGCCATGCAGCGACAGTTACCCCAGACTACCATGAAGCCTGTTACCTACACCATGGCAACGCCCGTCATGACAACAGCTGTAAGCTCCGCCCCCGTCATGCAGACTGTGCATGTACTCCAACAGATCCCGATGGTCACCATGGCTACTATTGGTGCTACACAGAATTCCGTCGTTACGGTAAAGACAGAACCACAGGAGAACGGAGGGGGAGACCATAATGGGGTCAAAGGTGAGGAGGCAAAGTTTGGCATATAGATTTACAGTCAAATGTACATTTTCTTTGCTGTACTAGTCCCTTTATAAATGAAAAACTGTAGTCATGTATCTCAGTGTTTGTCTCTCGTCAACCAGTCAAAGTGGAGCCGGTCCCAGCCGTCACTGCTTCCTCTATAGGCAGGGCCAATCGCATCATCCAGACCTCCCAGGCCACGCCCCTAACAACGGTTACCATCTTGCAGCAGACCCCCCTGGGCCAGCATCGGCTTCCTATCAAGACCATCACACAGAACGGGACTCGCCTGATCCCAATTACTACTGCTGCTAACACAGGTGAGACACACTCAAAATGGCACCTAACACCCATGAAGCTTGTAAAAAAATGGCACATGATTGGAATGACTTGTCTAAAATGACCTGCCTTTTCACTCAGTAATGCTTGTTTATGTCAGGGTTGTCATGAATCCAGTAGTAAAACTCTCTCTCCTCTCAGCAGTGGTGAACCCCCTCCACCTGTTGGCAGCCCACGCCTCGGCCTCTGCATCACTGCCCACCAAGAGGCGGAACGGGGAGCTGGCCGACCACTCCGAACCCAAGAGAGTCAAAATGGAAGAGGGGGGCGAGAGCATTATCCCCGCTGTAAACAACAACTCGCACACAAACAGAGACGAGGAGAATGGGGTTAGTGAAAAGGCCAGCGATGACTAGAGGTCATGCCCCCTCTCTGTTCTCACCCCGACCTGACTCCCACTCTAAATCACGTTGATCATCTACTCAAAGGGAGGAAAGAGATACAAAGCGTGTGACCAGTAAACAGACCAGTTACCCAGTTAGTATAAAAATAGGAAAAAAATAATTCAAAAAGAGAAGGCAAATTAAGTTGCTAAAGAGGTGACACTGTTTTGGAGAGACTCAACCTTAAGAGAAGAACGGTAACCCTTCATTATATAAGTTATTAAAAAAATAGTACATAAAAAAATTGTTAACAAGATGAAAATGGAATTCTAGACTACCAGAATCACCAAGGCTTCCACTGCTGATTGGTAGGTTCCCCTGTCAGTTTTTACCCAGGACACGCCCCCAATGGAGGGATGTAGCCAATGGCGTCATCCCGGCAGCATGATAGACAAGCTCTTAATATTTGGAAAGAAATGACTTCAACGACCGTTAACAGTAGTGTATTCCCTAAAGGGAAGTGTGTGTGGAACCATTCCCTGTATCTCTGGCAGCTAGCCTTCATGTCAACCTACCTAAAGCAGTCGTGAGTGAGTAGAGATGTCGTATTTTGTTGTACACGTGTATCCTAGGATCGTCTTTGAGTGTACCACCCGTTTTCCAAGGCACAGACATTTTAGTAATAAACATACTAAAAGCTATAAGAAGTGGGTTTGAAAAATATTTAAAGTCACCCGATATTGTGGAATCTTTGTTCAGTGAAATGAATGTAGTCTCCTTTTCCTTCAAGAAAACACTATCTATTGAGTGGATTGTTTTGTTTTTCTGTTGTCAAACCCAAAAGAAGTTTCCAAGTCACTGTACATCTACAGATGTCATATTTTAACAAATATCCTATAAGAAAAAATATATTTCCATGCGTGTTTGACCGTATGCTTCATCAATGCTTGCATGTTACCGAATTTAGAGAATGTACATGAGCAGTTAACTGAATATGGAACTCAAGAAAATAAGACTGAATCTATGCTATACTGTATGATTCTGACCAGTAAAGCACTTACCCTCTCCATGTATTTTATTTACCTTTTATTCTGTTTTCCCTGTCATCAATGGCTGTGTTTACCTTTTTTTGTGTTGAAAGTCGGCAGTCCCCTTGCTTGATTTATTTTCTTCTATTCTGGCTCCCTGAAGTCTCTTCAGATTGTATTTGGTTTCCACAAGGAAAAACAAGTGATATGTTTGTTCTGCTTTGGTGGGTAAATGCATCCTTTTTTTTATTTTATATATATAAATATATAAATTAATTTCAACCTCTGTCCTGTGTCTTACTGTTTTCTGTCGGTGTGTTTTTGACTCTCTCTGCTACTGGTAAAGGCGCATTCACACAGAGAAACAGACACTCTGTGTTTGTCGCCTTGTCAAAGAACATTATTTTCAACCTGAGATGCCTTGAAGGTGCAAATGCCAGCCACGGTGAGATCAACCATCCTTTTGCAAGGCATCCGGTTGACAGCAGTTGAAACCTCACCATGTAATGTAACATTGGTGAATCTCTTATTTCCTCTAATGCCGTGGTCTTCCAGAGGCCCAAGGTACAATAGGTTCTGTAACACTGGAGAGAAACGACACTACAGAGAAGCAGCTGCTCGGCAGATAGTTAAGATGAGAGAATACTAGTCTAGTTCTAGGGAAGTAGGTAGGACAGGGTTTGTTGCACCATGACTGCAGCTGCATTCCTGGGATTTTTGTTGGTGTTCCAGGAAGTTACTGCAGGCCAGATGTGTGGGAGACCTAGGGAGAACACTTCCTCCATGAAACCGCATCCTATTTACATTTGAGTTATTTAGCAGACAATCTTATCCAGAGCGACTTAGTGCGTTCATCTTAAGATGGCTATGTGGGACAACCACATATCACAGTCATAGTAAGTACATTTTTCTTCAAAGTAGCTACCAGCAAAGTCAGAACAAATATATTGGAGGGGGTCCCATAGGGCCGTGCACAATTGGCCCAGCGTTGTCCAGGCTCGGGGATGCTTTGGCCAGGTTTTTTTTACTTGGCTCATCGCACTCTAGCAACTCCTTGTGGCAGGCCGGGCGCCTGCAGGCTGACTTTAGTCATCAGTTGAACGGTGTTTCCTCCGACACATTGGTGCAGCTGGCTTCTGGGTTAAGTGAGCGGGTTATAAGAAGCGCGGTTTGGCGGGTCATTTTTCGGAGGACGTATGACTCGACCTTCACCTCTCCCATGCCGATTGGAGAGTTGCAGTGATGAGACGATCATAATTTTAAAAAATAGATATTATTTAACCTTAACTAGGCAAGTCAGTTAAGAACAAATTCTTATTTACAATGACGGCCTACCAACAGGCCTCCTGTCAAGACGGGGGCTGGGATAAAAACAGGACAAAACAAACATCACGAGACACCACAACACTACATAAAGACAGACCTAAGACCACAACATAGTGTGGCAACAACACATGACAACAGCATGGTAGCAGCACAAAACACGGTACAAACATTATTGGGCACAGACAACAGCACAAAGGGCAAGAAGGTAGAGACAACAATACATCACACAAAGCAGCCACAACTGTCAGTAAGTGTCCATGATTGAGTATTTGAATAAAGAGATTGAGATAAAACTGTCCAGTTTGAGTATTTGTTGCAGCTTGTTCCAGTCGCTAGCTGCAGCGAACTGAAAAGATGAGCGACCCAGGGATGTGTGCGCTTTGGGGACCTTTAGCAGAATGTGACTGGCAGAACGGTTGTATGTGGAGGATGAGGGATGCAGTAGGTATCTCAGATAGGGGGGAGTGAGGCCTAAGAGGGTTATAGAAATAAGCATCAACCAGTGGGTCTTGTGACGGGTATACAGAGATGACCAGTTTACAGAGGAATATAGAGTCCAGTAATGTGTCCTGTAAGGAGTGGTAAAGAACATCTAGCCGCTCGAGAGCACCCTTACCTGCCGATCTATAAATTCAGGGTTAGTTTGGCAGCTGGGGTGAAAGAGGAGCGATTACGATAAAGTAATCACAAAATTGGGGAGAAAAAGGGGGGTCAAAATAAAAAAGTTGTGCCCTATATAGGGACTAGGGAGCCATTTTGGACGTAACCATGAACTTCCCCCACGAGGAGCCGTCATAATGGATACGAGAACCAACTGGACCACTTACACTATATATACAGTCGGAAGTTTACATACACTTAGGTTGGAGTCATTAAAACTCGTTTTTCAAACTCTCCACAAATTACTTGTTAACAAACTATAGTTTTGGCAAGTCAGTTAGGGCATCTACTTTGTGCATGACACAAGTCATTTTTCCAACAATTGTTTACAGACAGATTATATCACTTACAATTCACTGTATCGGTGCACTTCACAAAATAGATGGCATCATGAGGAAGGGAAATTATGTGGCTATATTGAAGCAACATCGCAAGACATCAGTCAGGAAGTTAAAGTTTGGTCGCAAATGGGTCTTCCGAATGGACAATGACCCCAAGCATACTTCCAAAGTTGTGACAAAATGGCTTAAGGACAACAAAGTCAAGGTATTGGAGTGGCCACAACAAAGCCCTGACCTCAATCCCATAGAAAATTTGTGGGCAGAACTGAAAAAGCGTGTGCGAGCCAGGAGGCCTACAAACCTGACTCAGTTACACCAGCTCTGTCAGGAGGAATGGGCCAAAATTCACCCAACTTATTGTGGGGAGCTTGTGGAAAGCTACCCAAAACGTTTGACACAAGTTAAAAAATGTAAAGGCAATGCTACCAAATACTAATTGAGTGTATGTAAACTTCTGACCCGCTGGGAATGTGATGAAAGAAATAAAAGCTGAAATAAATCATTCTCTCTACTATTATTCTGACATTTCACATTCTTAAAATAAAGTGGTGATCCTAACTGACCTAAGACAGGGAATATTTACTAGGATTAAATGTCAGGAATTGTGAAAAACTGAGTTTAAATGTATTTGGCTAAGGTGTATGTAAACTTCCGACTTCAACTGTACAAAAGGATGTGGGCACCCCTTCAAAGGAGGGGATTCGGATATTTCAGCCACACTCGTTGCTGACAGGTGTATAACATTGAGCACACAGCCATGCAATCTCCATAGACAAACATTGACAGTAGAAGGGCCTTGCTGAAGAGCTCAGTGACTTTCAACGTGGCACCGTCATAGGATGCCACCTTTTCAGCACCTTTGTAGTTTGTCTAGCCCTGATAGAGCTGCTCCGGTCAACTGCTCCGGTTATGTGAAGTGGAAACATCTAGGAGCAACAACGGCTCAGCTGCGAAGTGGTAGGCCACACAAGCTCACAGAACGGGACCGCCGATTGCTGAAGCACGTTGCGCATAAAAATCGTCTGTCCTCGGTTGCAACACTCACTACCGAGATCGAAACTGCCTCTGGAAGCAACGTCAGCACAAGAACTGTCCATTGAGAGTTTCATGAAATGGGTTTCCATGGCAGATGCAGCCGCATACAAGCTTAAGATCACCATGCGCAATGTCTAGCGTCGGCTGGAGAGGTGTAAAGCTCGCCGTCATTGGAGCAGTGGAAACGCTTTCTCTGGAGTGATGAATCACGCTTCACCATCTGGCAGTCCAATGGACGATTCTGGGTTTGGCGGAAACCAGGAGAACGCTACCTGCCCCAATGCATTGTGCCAACTGTAAAGTTTGGTGGAGGAGGAATAATGGTCTGGGGCTGTTTTTCAGGGTTCAGGCTAAGCCCCTTAGTTCCAGTGAAGGGAAATCTTAGCGCTATAGCATACAATGACATTCTAGACTATTCTGTGCTTCCAACTTTGTGGCAACAGTTTGGGGAACCCCTTTCCTGTTTCAGCATGACATTGACCCCATGCACAAAGCGAGGTCCATGGGGGTATTTTATTTGTGCAACATTCAGGATTATCCGTAATCATGGTAGCCTCCCCATTAATGTTTAGAAACATATTAGGGGAGGGGTTAACAGCCGGCTAGGGGAGGGGTTAACAGCTGGCTAGAGGAGGGGTTAACAGCCGGCTAGGTGAGGGGTTAACAGCTGGCTAGGGGAGGGGTTAACAGAGGGCTAGGGGAGGGGTTAACAGAGGGCTAGGGGAGGGGTTAACAGCTGGCTAGGGGAGGGGTTAAACAGCCGGCTAGGGGAGGGGTTGGGTAGTTGTTTTCAGACCAAGCATGGTTCCTCCTAAACTAAAGTAACCTTGTGAAAGCATATGAAGCAATAACATACTAAAACAGATTACACACTACCTTTAAGTTGCACACAGTACACCAGGTCATGTACAAATGTCCATACGGACATGACGTTTTATTTACAAATTTAAATGCAGGATTTTACAATCATTTTGAATGTGTCACATAAACAGGAGTTTGTTTCACGTCCATATGTAGTTAAATGGCAGCATAGTGTTGTGTGTGTGTGTGTGTGGGGGGGGGGGTCTTCACATTGTGAAGTGTGTAGGGATTAAATTCCCCTGACATATGTACAATCAGAGCTGGATGCAACAAGTGAAATGCATTCAGAGAGCGGTTCCCATTGAATTCAAACTGAAAGAGAAATGTGCGTCGGACAAATCAGAAATATACTGAAAGATACAGAAAAATACATTGTAGTACTGCATTGTAAGGTCACATACATGGGCAAAAAAGCTGGACCTGATACTGTGACAAACATGAGATAGGCTCTAAAGTCAATACTGCTTGTACATCCACAAATGTTACCATCATTTGTAGATCAGATAATTTATGCAGAAGCTTGCTCAAGCTGGCCCTAGTGAGCAAGCAGAAGAGAGTTCTCTCTTCAAGAGGCAAACTACACCAGCCAATTAAACCTCACCAAAAAGGAATGTGTGCGCATTGAGTCACACAAGGAAGTGGATTTTGGTTTAATTCAGCTAGAATGTGTCACTCATAAGACTTTCATTTAATCTTGAAAGCAGATTTTTAAAATGTAAGCAAAGGGGGTGGAAATGCACTTTGATCACGGCAGAATATTGCAGCAGTTTCCACAATGACCGGGAAGGCTTGGTTCTGGGAAAACGGTTGTATTCATTCATAAACGGATGTATGATAAACATTGGTTTCTTTGAAAGAATTAGGAAGATATACGTCATTGAAAATCATCTGAGACTGATCAAGTTTCCGAGTTTGATTATGCTCAAAACTCAATGTAAAGATCCAAGTACTTGGGCCTAGATTCAATCCGTACCGCGGAAGAGCTGCGTTATAGCACAATTGACATTCATTTCCGATTGAGCCGACATATGCAGCATTTACCACGAATGCTGTCTCCTCGAACACGGAAACATTGCCTTTAAAAAAGGTGCATAGCTCAAAAAGGGGCGATGGGATTGAATCTAGCCCCAAATCAGTGCTTTATAGGTACTAACTAGAGTTGTAACTAATATATTCCCTCTCCACAAGGAGGGCGAGACTCACGTCAAGAATATTACACATACATACATAGTAAGCTACAACATGAAATGACAGGAAAAGCGAAACATTCATCATGAGAGTTCTTACTCTCTACAGTCTATATGCAGTAAGTTACTTATGTTCAGTCTGGCGCATTCATTGTGTTTATACAGCGAGTAAAAGCTAAACTCTACCAGGGTGAGGTTTCACCAAGAGGAATCCCTGAGGTTAACCAGATAAACCACTGTAAATCAAAACTGAAGCTTCAAGCTCATATAAAAATAGGAACTTTTTAAAATTTAACTAGGCAAGTCAGTTAAGAACAAATTCTTATTTACAATGACAGCCTACTGGGGAACAGTGGGTTACCTGCCTTGTCCAGGGGCAGGATGACAGACTTTTACCTTGTCAGCTCGGGGATACGATCCAGCAAACTTTTGGTTACTGGCCCAATGCTCTAACCACTAGGCTACCTGCCGCCCCTTAATGGGTGAAAGATCTATTTCTAAGTGTTTACCCATCTTGCTAACTCAAAGATCTTACCTTGTGAAATCCCACCCAAATATGCATATGTACAGTGCCTTCAGGAAGTATTCATACCCTTAGATTTTTCCCACATTTTGTGTTACAGCCAGAATAAAACATTTATTAAATTGAGATTTGTTTGTCACTGGCTTAACCACAATACCCCAAAATGTGAAAGTGACATTTTTTACAAATGAATTACAAATGAAAACTGAAATGTATTGAGTCAATAAGCATTCAAACACTTTGTTATGGCAAGCCTAAATACATTTAGGAGTAAAAATTTGCTTAAGTCACATAGTAAGTTGCATAGACTCGCTCTGTGTGCAATAAGTGTTTAACATGATTTTGAAATGACTACCTAAATTCTGTACCCCACACATACAGATAATTGTAAGGTCGAGCAGTGAATTTAAAACACAGATTCAACCACAAAGACCAGGGGGGTTTTCCAATGCCTTGTAAAGAAGGGCACCTATTGGTAGATGAGTAAAAAAAACAAAAAGAAGACATTGAATATCCCTTTGAGCATGGTGAAGTCATTAATTACACTCTGGATAGTGTATCAATACACCCAGTCACTAACTCAGTTGCCAGAGAGAAAGGAAACTGCTCAGGGACTTCACCATGAGCCCAATAGTGACCTTAAAACAGTTACAGAGTTTAATGGCTGTGTTAGGAGAACACTGAGGATGGATCAAACACATTGCAGTTACTCCACAATACTAACCTAATTGAAAGAGTGAAAATAAGTAAGCCTGTAGATAATACAAACATTCCAAAAACATACATCCTGTTTGTAACAAGACACTAAACTAATACTGCAAAACGTGGCAAAGCAATTACATCTTTCTCCTGAATACAAAGTGTTGGATTTGCGCCAAACATTAATGAGTACCACTCTCCATATTTTCAAGCATAGTGGTGGCTGCATCATGTTATGACTATGACTGTAATTGTTAAGGACAGGGGAGTTTTTTAGTATAAAAAAATTAACAGAATAGAGCTAAGCACAGGCAAAATCCCAGAGGAAAACTGGTTCAGTCTGCTTTCCAGCAGACACTCGGAGATGAATTCACCTTTCAGCAGGACAATAACCCAAAACACAAGGCCAAATCTACACTGGAGTTGCTTACCAAGAAGACAGTGAATGTTACTGAGTGGCTGAGTTAGTGTTTTGACTTAAATCTACTTGAAAATCTATGGCAAGACATGAAAATGGTTGTCTAGCAACAATCAACAACCAATTTTAGAGCTTGAAACATTTTGAAGAGAATAATGGGCAAATGTTGCACAATCCAGGTGTGGAAAACTCTTAGAGACTTACCCAGACAGACTCACAGCTGTAATCACTGTCAAAGGTGCTTTTACAAAGTATTGACTCAAGGGTGTGAATACTTATATAAATTAGATATGTCTGCATTTCATTTTATATATATTGGTAAACATTTCTAAAAGCATGTTTTCACTTAGTCATTATGAGGTATTGTGTGTAGATGTGTGCAATTTTTTTTTATATATATTTAATCAATTTTGAATTCAGGCTGTAACAACAAAATGAGGAATAAGTCAAGGGTTATGAATACTTCCTGAAGGCACATATGCGAGTATATACACACTCCAATATTGATTCAGCTCAGAGGCACTCCCTATAGTTAGATTAGGTGGTGTTAGTTTACAATATTTATTTTTCTATGTATATACCCATTGGAATCAACGCTATACGCCTTTAAAAAAAATAACCAGAATAGTCGACCGATCATTGTAAATTCCACGGAAGACATCTTTAAAAAGCAACAAAAATACATTTCCCTGTTTGTTTCTCAGAGTAGCAGGACAACAAGGTCCAGGTGACAGTCTGTCCATCTGTCTGTCCTTCGCTAGTTGTTCAAGGATGGTCTCTAAGTAGTTTGTGTCAGAGAGGACATTGACTTCATTCATCACTCCCTCCATCCGTCTTCGGTCGTTTCTGAGGCGGTCTCCCTCTCTCCTTCCCTCCATTGAGAGTCTATCAGCACTGGGTGCGCAGAGACACCTAACCTCTTCCTTCTGTCCATCTCCCCCTTGTCCTCCTGCTCTAGAAAATAAACACACGTCTGTCCGCAGGAGGAGTCTGGGTTAAAGGTCAGATCTTCTCATCAGTCATCTCCAGGAACTGGGCATAGACGTCTCGGGAACACTCCCCCTTCGGGTTGAACAGGAACTTGTAGTAGCTGCCGTCAGCACAAATGGCTGAGGAGAGAGAGAGAGGAGAGAGGAGAGAGGAGAGAGAGAGAGAGGAGAGAGGAGAGAGGAGAGAGAGAGAGCGAGAGAGAGCGAGAGAGAGCGAGAGAGAGCGAGAGAGAGAGTGTCCCCAATAAGAGAATGTATCCACAAATGTAAGAACACAGTTTCCCGCTCAAAGTCTAGAATGGTGTCAACAATAAAACAATCAAATAAGTAGTGTCAGGTCAACAATAAAATGAGTCAACATGGAAGAAATGTCAAGCTGAATGCGTTTATAGACACTGGACAGGAAGCAGGAAGTAGCTGGAGTATGACTAATTTATGACTGCACTCGGCTCTGTTCCAGAGGTGTGCCAACGCAAACATGTACACAGAGAGCAATACTACCACACACACACACACACAACTCACCTATGACAGAGTTGGGTTCTGTTCCGAAGGCACACACACACGGCGAATTTGATGGAACCTGGAACTTGGAGAAGCTCCACTTGGAGCTGAAGTACTTAGGAAGGAAACTGGCCGAGGCTAAGCTAAGGATAAAAGGAAACAACAATGATTCAGGGATGGGTTTTGAATTTATAGGAAACAAAACAAGGATTCGGGAATGGGTTTGGAATGGTGGCTGGTTTAAAGATTAACATTGAAAAACAAAATGTGCTCACTTCAAAGTTACTCTTATTGAACCGCCCATAATATAGATAGCTCTCTCAAAAAGAGCTTTATCACCACTGGCACCAAGGCAGTACTTTAATCTACGATCAATGTTGCAGTATTTGGACCTTTTAAGAGTTCCAGTCACAAAGTGCATAAAAAGTTGAAACGTTTGTCTCAGACAAATCAAATCAGACAGACCTGGATTGTTTGTTCCTCTTGGGGTCCTCTGCAGCAAATATGTGGACTGTACCATGGTCACTAGACAGACAGATGAGGGACGCGTCCTGGTTGAAGTTGATGCTGGGGAAGGGGGAACAGAGGATTACCAATCAGGACTAGAACAACAACTTACTATGACTAATATGTGGTCGTCGTACCGAACAACCTTAAGATGGATGCACTCGGGATCAGAACATCTGCTTAAATGACTCAAAATGGAAACATTAGTTCATTTGTCACATCTAATATGAGGTGAAGAAGAGACCCAGGTCGGTTAGTTGTTCTCACCAGTAGATGTTAGCGGCCTGTGACCCTCGCCTCAACTCCTGAATCAGGTGACCTGCCATGGTGTCAAATATTCTGATCAGGGTCCCCTGGAGAGAAATAAACAGAGACACGGTGTTGGGAGTTGGTTATGCCTCGTCTACAAGCAACCATGACAACCAGTTGGGAGTTGGTTACGCCTCGTCTACAAGCAACCATGACAACCAGTTGGGAGTTGGTTACGCCTCGTCTACAAGCAACCATGACAACCAGTTGGGAGTTGGTTACGCCTCGTCTACAAGCAACCATGACAACCAGTTGGGAGTTGGTTACGCCTCGTCTACAAGCAACCATGACAACCAGTTGGGAGTTGGTTGCGCCTCGTCTACAAGCAACCATGACAACCAGTTGGGAGTTGGTTGCGCCTCGTCTACAAGCAACCATGACAACCAGTTGGGAGTTGGTTGCGCCTCGTCTACAAGCAACCATGACAACCAGTTGTAGAGACAAAAGGTACCGTCTAAGCCCAGAAGTAGTGGTAAAAGGGTTAAGAGCAATTCAACGTTGTGTGACACATACATTTTAAAGTAAAAAAAAAAAAGAAAAAAAAGAGTATGTCAAACAAAAAACAATGATTGCAAAGTTAAACAAACCATACAACTCTATGAACAAGGACTATCGACTGGTGAGAACTTGAATCCAAGATGGCGTAGCAGTCAGGCGTCTTTGTCTTCGTCTTGTCGTGTCCCGTGTATATATCTTTTTTCTTCGCATATATTTTATATTTTCTTAACCTCAACTAACTCTCCTGCAACCCGTCTCACCCAATATGGTATGGATCTGCTATGTTCTTTACTTTAGAACTGGAACCCCCAACAGAAGCTAGCCAGCTAACTAGCTACTAGCTGGTAGTCAGCTAGCGGTCATCAGCTAACCTTTAGCCCGGACAACTCCTGCCAGTCTGCACAGCACGATTCAACCCAGAGCATATCGGACTTCTTCTTCTCCATATCTCCAGATTCCTACCGCAAGCTCTGAACCTTTTCACCTGGATCATCGCAGCTAGCTAACTGCTATCCAAGTGGCTACTCCTGGCTAATGTCTCTGTCCCAAAGCAAACACCAATTAGCCTGGAGCTAGCCTATGCTAGGCCCATCTCCCGGCTAGCTGAAGAGGTCCATCAGCCACTCCTTGGGCTACAATACCTATTTTGCCAAATGGCCTGGACCCCTTTTACTGCCGATACGGAGCCCCGCCGATTCAGCACGACTGGACTACCGACGTAATCCGCCCGAGGGGGTTTTTCAACAGGCTCCTCCGTCGCGACGTCCCCTGAATGCGCATCTGCTAGCCTGCTAGCCGCGGCCCACTAGCTGTCTAGAGCATATCGGACTGTTAGCTGAAGAGGCCATCAGCCAATTTCTTGGGCTACTATACCTATTTTGCCAATTGGCCTAGACCCTTTTACTACAGAGCCCTGCTAATCCATCACAACTGGTCTGCAGACGAAACCGCACGAGGGGGCTACAACAGACTTCTTCCGTCGCGACGTCCCTCTAAGGCCCTTCTGCTAGCCCCGGCCCGCTAGCTGTCTGAATCGCCGTGTCTCCAGCCGCTATTCACTGGACCCTATGATCACTCGGCTACGCAAGCCTGTCCCTAATGTTAATATGCCTTGTCCATTGCTGTTTTGGTTAGAACTGCCAAAGGGGGCGGAGTTACAATCTACTGCAGAGATAGCCTGCAGAGTTCTATCTTACTATCCAGGTCTGTGCACAATTTGAGCTTCTACTTTTAAAAATCCACCTTTCCAGAAACAAGTCTCTCACCTTTGCCGCTTGCTATAGACCACCTTCTGCCCCCAGCTGTGCCCTGGACACCATATGTGAATTGATTGCCCCCCCATCTATCTTCAGAGTTCAGCTCGTACTGTTAGGTGACCTAAACAGGGACATGGTTAACACCCCGGCCATCCTACAATCTAAGCCTGATGCCCTCAATTTCACACAAATTATCAATGAACCTACCAGGTACAACCCCAAATCCGTAAACACGGGCACCCTCATAGATATCATCCTAACCAACCTGCCATCCAAATACACCTCTGCTGTCTTCAACCAGGATCTCAGCGATTACTGCCTCATTGCCTGCGTACGTAATGGGTCTGCGGTCAAACGACCACCCCTCATCACTGTCAAACGCTCCCTAAAACACTTCAGCGAGCAGGCCTTTCTAATCGACCTGGCCCGGGTATCCTGGAAGGATACTGACCTCATTCTGTCAGTAGAGAATGCCTGGTAATTCTTTAAAGGTGCTTTCCTCACCATCTTAAATAAGCATGCCCCATTCAAAAAAAATGTAGAACCAGGAACAGATATAGCCCTTGGTTCACTCCAGACCTGACTGCCCTTGACCAGCACAAAAACATCCTGTGGCGTACTGCATTAACATCGAATAGCCCCCGCGATATGTAACATTTTAGGGAAGTTAAGAACCAATATACACAGGAAGTTAGGAAAGCAAAGGCTAGCTTTTTCAAACAGAAATGTGCATCTTGTTGCACAAACTACAAAAAGTTCTGGGACATTGTAAAGTCCATCGAGAATAAGAGCACCTCCTCCCAGCTGCCCACTGTACTGAGGCTAGAAAACACTGTCACCACCGATAAATCCACGATAATTGAGAATTTCAATAAGCATTTTTCTACGGCTGGCCATGCTTTCCACCTGGCTACCCCTACCCCGGTCAAAAGCCCTGCACCCCCCCCACAGCATCTTGCCCAAGCTTCCCCCATTTCTCCTTTACCCAAATCCAGATACCAGATGTTCTGAAAGAGCTGTAAAATCTGGACCTCTAAAAATCAGACGGACTAGACAATCTGGACCCTCTCTTTCTAAAATGATCTGCCGAAATTGTTGCAACCCCTATTACTAGCCTGTTCAACCTCTCTTTCATATCGTCTGAGATCCCCAAAGATTGGAAAGCTGCCGAGGTCATCCCCCTCTTCAAAGGTGAGACACTCTAGACCCAAACTGCTACAGACCTATATCTGTCCTACGCTGCCTTTCTAAGGTCTTCGAAAGCCAAGTTAACAAACAGATCACTGACCATTTCAAATCCCACCATACCCTCTCCGCTATGCAATCTGGTTTCCAAGCTGGTCATGGGTGCACCTCAGCCATGCTCAAGGTCCTAAACGATATCATAACCGCCATCGATAAGAGACAATACTGTGCAGCTGTATTCATCGACCTGGCCAAGGCTTTCGACTCTGTCAATCACCACATTCTTATCGGCAGACTCAACAACCTTGGTTTCTCAAATGACTGCCTCGCCTGGTTCACCAACTACTTCTCAGACAGAGTTCCGTGTGTCAAATCGGAGGGCCTGTTGTCCGGACCTCTGGCAGTCTATGGGGGTGCCACAGGGTTAAATTCTAGGGCCGACTCTTTTCCCTGTATACATCAATGATGTCGCTCTTGCTGCTGATGATTCTCTGATCCACCTCTACGCAGACGACACCACTCTGTAAATGCATGCTCTTCAACCGATCGCTGCCCGCACCTGCCCGCCCGTCCAGCATCACTACTCTGGACGGTTATGACTTAGAAAATGTGGACAACTACAAATACTTAAATGTCTGGTTAGACTGTAAACTCTCCTTCCAGACTCACATCTCCAATCCAAAATTAAATCTAGAATCGGCTTCCTATTTCGCAACAAAGCATCCTTCAATCATGCTGCCAAACATACCCTCGTAAAACTGAGTATCCTACCGATCCTCGACTTCGGCGATGTCATTTACAAAATAGCCTCCAACACTCTACTCAGCAAATTGGATGCAGTCTATCACAGAGCCATCCGTTTTGTCACCAAAGCCCCCTATACTACCCACCACTGCGACCTGTATGCTCTCGTTGGCTGGCCCTCGCTTCATATTCGTCGCCAAACCTACTGGCTCCAGGTCATCTATAAGTCTTTGCTAGGTAAAGCCCCGCCTAATCTCAGCTCACTGGTAAACCATAGCAGCAGCAGGTATATCTCACTGGTCATCCCCAAAGCCAATTCCTCTTGTTCTCAACTTGCCTACCTGGTTAAATAAAGGGGAAATAAAATAAAAATACTTAACTATTTCCACTGAACATTTTACAAAAAACATTTACTTTAACAGTTCAAATGCAAAGTTTGGTAACAGAATGACGATTGGTGTTGTTTGTGCCGTCATTCTGTTACCAAACTTTGCATCTGCAGTGTTCTTCAAGTAAATGTGTTTTGTACAATTTGCAGTGGAAATAGTTAAAAGTATTCCTTGTTCATAGAGTTGTATGGTTTGTTTAACTTTGTAATCATTGGTTTTTGTTTGACATACATTTTAAAGTAAAAAATCAGAGTCTCACTGTCCCTCTGTTACTGTGGAATGTCCCTTTAGCCAATGAGTAGGGTTGTATTACTTTCTCGGAGGCGGTGGCGATCCTGGTTCCCTGCAGGTTGAGGGCGATGCAGCACAGCGCCCCCTCATGGGCGGGGATGTCCACTGGAGGCTTCTCTGTGTTGGCCAGGTCCACGATCTGCACATGCCCAGAGTGGGTGCCCGGGAACGCCAGGAGAGAGTTGTTACTGTTGGGACACAGCACACACAGACCTGGGGAGAGTGTATTCAAATGGAGGGAGAGTGTATTAAAATGGAGGGAGAGTGTATTAAAATGGAGGGAGAGGGGGAGAGAGAGAGGGAGGGAGAGAGAGATGAGAGGAGAAGCTACACATTACACCCATATAACACTGTTGTGAAGATTGTTTGTTTACTTCAATTATGAGTATGTCTAATATTGTATTTAGCAGCCTGGTTTAGGAATCTGGCAGCTGCAGTAGACAGTAGTCGGTCCGTCTGTATTGTAGTACTGACCTTTGGGGTTATAGCAGGTCTCAAACACATGCAGCTGATGAGGGTTGTGGGTGAACGTGAACACTTTGATCATGGAGTCCAGGACCACAACGATCCTGAGGACATAAGAGAGATACAGACATTAGGCTAAAGATTTCTGGCCCACTAACATACAGCAATCCAATGGGGAAAAACTGGTAAGAAAACATTGGCTTTACTCATTTCGTATGTATATACTGTATTCTAGTCAATGCCACTCCGACATTGCTCGTCCTAATATTTATATATTTCTTAATACCATTATTTTACTTTTAGATTTGTGTGTATTGTTGTGAATTGTTAGATACTACAGCACTGTTGGAGCTAGGAACACAAGCATTTCACTACACCCACAATAACATCTGCTAAACATGTGCAAGTGACAAATAAAATTTGATTTGACCACTCCTGACACCGACATACTACCTTCTAACCTTCCCCTTTAACGTTACCTAAAAGGTGAACATCTTAACAGTCATTGCCTTTTCAGGCAGAGTAGTCCTCTCTAAAAGAAACAAGGATCTATACAGTGTTATACCATTACTGCATTGGGACCTAGTACTGTATAATTACCAACCAGTTACTATGTAATGACAATCCAACAGGTTCTGGGCCTAAGAAGAGGGAGTGCAATCCCAGCCTGCTATTACTGTACTATTACGGGCAGCAGGTAGTCTAGTGGTTAAGAGCGTTGGGTCAGTAACCGAAATGTTGCTGGTTCGATTCCACGAGCCAAGTAGGTGAAAAATCTGTTGATGTGCCCTTGAGCAAGGCACATAACCCTAACTGTTCCTGTAAGTCGCTCTGGATAAGAGCGTCTGCTAAATGAGTCAAATGTAAAAATGTAAATGCTGGTACCATCTCCCACCCTCTCTGTCCTGTAACTAAAGCTACATATCTCATTTGACTCCCAATACAGTGCCCTGCAGTACTTCCAACCAGATCGAACTAAATTATACTTTATTCGTCAGATGCTTCGTAAAACAACAGGTGTAGACTAACAGTGAAATGCTTACGCGTGTAAGCAATGCTTACATGATCGGTGTGTGCCATTGATGATGAAACACAACGACTGCATTCCTAATTGGTCTTAAACAGGGAGTTAAAGTGGTACTAAATTCTTACTAAAATGTGAGTACATTTGTAGTCAATGGGTGTTTCTCAAAATCCTTACTACTGTGCTCTGAGCACGCAAATTGGAGCACGGGAGGGTTGGAGTATGAGTCCACATTAAAGTATATGAAAACGGAGAACGAGGGCACTTCTCGAATGCGTACTCCGTTTGTACATATTTTGAAGCATGCATCGATGCAGGCTCCAATGGAAAGTATGCAAAGAAATATGACACAACCCCGTAAAAACAACGCAAAATGTATTGAAATCAATGGAGGATGAAGCAAGAGCAAATAAACTCCAACTTCGGAATGAAAATGTTGCCTATTCATATCTCATGTTGCCTGACTATAATATTTTATCTTGATACCTTAATAAATATATGCTGTGTTAATTTTGACATGTTTACCTGCCTACGTAGCGTAGATCACAAGCCCATAATAAGTCAAGAATTGTTAGCTAGCTTCCAACGAAGGTTTGACATGTATCTTGCATAATATTAGTTTTAGGTCATTTTGCCTGTTAAACTATCTGGTTGGCTACATTATTACAATTCACATATAGCTAGCTGATTGTTATGAAGTATATACAGTACCAAGTTTGGACACACCTATTCATTCAAGGGTTTTTCTTTATTTTTACTATTTTCGACATTGTAGAATAATAGTGAAAACATCAAAACTATAAAATAACATATATGGAATCATGTAGTAACCAAAGAAGTGTTAAACAAATCAAAATATATTATATATTTGAGATTATTCAAATCAACCACCCTTTGGCATTCTCTCAACCAGCTTCATGAGGTGGTCACTTGGAATGCATTTCAATTAACATGTGTGCCTTGTTAAAAGTGAATTTGTTGAATTTCTTTCCTTCTTAATGTGTTTAAGCCAATCAGTTCTGTTGTGAAAACATAGAGGTGGTATACAGAAGATAGTCTTTTACCAAATAGGGCTCAGTCCATATTATGGCAAAAACAGCTCAAAAAAGCAAAGAGAAACGACAGTCCATCATTACTTTGAAAGTTTCTCCAAGTGCAGTCGCAAAAACCATCAAGCGCTATGATGAAACTGGCTCTCATGAGGACCGCCACAGGAAAGGAAGACCCAGAGTTACCTCTGCTGCAGAGGACAAGTTCATTAGAGTTAACTGCATCTCAGATTGCAGTCCAAATAAATGCTTCACAGAGTTCAACAGACACATCTCAACATCAACTGTTCAGAGACTGCGTGAATCAGGCCTTCATGGTCAAATTGCTGCAAAGAAACCACTACTAAAAGACACCAATAAGAAGAGACTTGCTTGGGCCAAGAAACACGAGCAATGGACATTAGACCGGTGGAAATATGTCCTTTGGTCCAAATTTGAGATTTTTGGTTCCAACTGCTGTGTCTTAGTGAGACACTGAGTAAATGAACGGATGATCTCTGCATGTGTGGTTCCCACCATGAAGCATGGAGGAGGGGGTGTGATGGTGTGGGGGTGCTTTGCTGGTGAAATTGTCAGTGATTTAGAATTGAAGGCACACTTAATCCGCATGGCAATCACAGCATTCTGCAGCGATACGCCATCCCATGTGGTTTGCGCTTAATGGGACAATCATTTTTCAACAGGACAATGACCCAAAACACCTCCAGGCTGTGTAAGGCCTATTTGACCAAGGAGAGTGATGGAGTGCTGCATCAAATGACCTGGCCTCCACAATCACCCGAACTCAATCCAATTGAGATGGTTTGGGAAGAGTTGGAACACAGATTGAAGGAAAAGCAGCCAACAAATGCTCAGCATATGTGGGAACTCCTTCAAGAATGTTTGAAAAGCATTCCTCATGAAGCTGGTTGAGAGAATGCCAAGAGTGTGCAAAGCTGTTATCAAGGCAAAGGGTGGCTACTTTGAAAATTCTCAAATATAAAATATATTTTGATTTGTTTAACACTTTTTTGATTCTACATTATTCCATATGGGTAATTTCATAGTTTTGATGTCTTCACTATTATTCTGCAATGTAGAAAATAGTAAAAATAAAGAAAAACCCTTTAATGGGTAGGTGTGTCCAAACTTATGACTGGTACTGTTTCTTGTTTCGACGCTATTGTCCTGGCTGGAAGACGGTTCAGTGAATGGGTAAGTCCATAGTTCAATAGGGCTAGCTAGCTAGCCACGAAAAATGTACATCTACTGTCCAAAAACGAAGTTTTAGGTCATTTTTGCCTGTTTAACTAGCTGGCTAGCTAGATTATTACGATTCACATATCTAGCTGATAATTATGAAGTAAAACGTTTGCTTTGTGTATATCTTGTTTGGTCTCTATTGTTGCCATTGTTCTGGCTGGAAGAAGGTTCAGTGAATGGGGAGGTGGAGCGTGAGGTAATACAGTAGGGGGAGGTGCAGCGTGAGGTAATACGGTAGGGGGAGTGCGAGTGCTTCTCAAATGGAATGTTTTATGCATTCTTCACACTCTCGTCCACACAAGAACGTACTCAGGAAAACGTCTTCAGAGAATGCACTCGGGAGCACAGTGGTACGCATATTGAGAAATGGCCAATGTGTGGTTGTATTGGCACTCAACACTGTTGATAGAAACACCCCGAGGGAAGAAGAAACACGTGGCAAGTGTTCGTACCTGTCCCTTCGAAGCTTCACTGCTTTGACCTCCGTGGAGAACTCAATTTCTATAACCGTCTTTTTCTTCAGGTCATCCCAGATCATCACTAGAGGAAAACATCAGAGGACATGGTGGGAATTAACAACAGTCAAGAAGACTAATGTGAGATAATGCCGTTTGTCTCTAGTTTCAGACCAAATGTAAAGAAATAACTGGATACGGTCAATCTGATGGAAAAGTCTACCACTATTGAGATAATTGCAAGGGACACATTTCTAACAGATAAAAAAATATTTTTTAAAATGTTATTTTGAGGGTTCCAAAATATATTATTTCTTATGCTCATAGTACATAGATACAGGTAAGTTCAACACATGCTCCACACACACAGTAACCATACCTTTGTTAGGTGGGTATTTGGGCTTCTTCCCTCCTCCGACCAGCGCTAGGTAGTTACACCTGAACAGCATCTCCACATGGCTGACCCCACCCTCCATGAACTCTGGAAGACACACACAGAACCACCTTATTGGCCATTATGCTGTCAATCTGGCAGGTGCCGAGTAAACTGAGCCAATGAGAATCAAGGATGTTGCCTCAAAAACCACCACAATTATCCAAAATATTATTCCGACAAGATCTCTAAAATGTTACTAGAAAGATACACTCCTGATCAGGAGGATTTATATAGTTTTAATATCTCAAAGGTTTTACTCGTTTTCAAGAAAGTACCAGACAGTAAATAGCAGACAACTCATTCCATCTGCATATTAAAACAAGCCTTCCCAGCATGCATGATGCCTCACAGAAACCCAATATCCTAGCACCTGCACACATAGGTAAAGGTTGGACAATGAACAGAAAAAGCAACCCAACAGGACCAGGTTATCCCTGGCCTATGGGCTCCCGAGTGGCGCGGCGCAGCGTCCTAAGGCATCATATTTCAGTGCTAGAGGCGTCACTACAGACATCCTGGTTCGAATCCAGGCTGTATGACATCCGGCCGTGATTGGGAGTCCCGTAGGGGGCGGAGTACAATTGGCTTTGCGTCGTCCGGGTTTGCCCGAGGTAGGACGTCATTGTAAATAACAATTTGTTCTAACTGACTTGCCTAGTTAAATAAAGGTTACATTTAAAAATGTTTAAATAATAATTTCCCTACAGTACTAAAGACAGTACAGTAAGCCGTCGTTTCCTATAGTGACTTTGGAACAGGTTATGTGCGGAGTGAGGAGTCACATGTGCAGGGATCAGTGGCGGAATGATTAACTTTCTCATATAGCCCTCCTCATCCAACTAGAGTACCAATCCAGCCACAGACAGATCCATCTCGTCTCACACACAGCAGGAACAGGAAGGAAGTACCTTGGCTCTCTCTGTCACAATGCTGTGGCCCCGGTATGCAGCAAAATGGCCTCGATTTACTGCAAGCACTGCTACTCACCCACTTAGTTTCTTTACATATCAATAAAATGGTAACCCCATAACTTTTGATCAATAGTAAACTGTGGGAAAACCACATTATGATGAATCATGATTTTTTTAAATTTTTATAGACAATTATGATTTTATGTTTCATACAGTCATTATCTTGACATATATTTACCTTGTTTTTCTTTCTCTTTGAGTGGGTCTGCGTTGTACACCCTGAACCCATTCTCCATTCCGCAAGCAAAGCATCCTGGAAGGAAAACAGAAAATACCACTGACAACCCTGATCGAAGCTTGGTGCAAACAAATTCACAGTGTATGAACAACCCAAGATAATCACTGCTTTTGTGCCAGAATGTGTGTCTGTCTTCGAAGACATCATGATTATATGGAAGGTCAACTAAGGACAGACTGTTTCCATTCAGCCTCCTATCTGTTCCTGTTCTCTCTATCCTATCCGAGTTTGTCCTACTGCTCCAGTAACCAGAAGCTGCATGTGAGGAATGCACACACAGTGGGCATTGAACAGAGTGTTTGAATATTAGCTACCAGTAATTTATTTGTTTGGAAGGAGACCCATTCATTCACTGCTCAGTGAAAAAAAGCTGGCTAGGGCCAACTAGACCCACCCACCCTCACAACTTGAGCTGCCTGGTTAAATAAAGGTTAAATAAAAAATAAATACCTAGCCATCTTTTGATGTAAACTATTTAGTAGTTTAGCAGTTGTCAAACTAACGTTCTAACATCTTTATTATAACCATCTGTGCTATACCGTTACTATGTCGCTAAGATAGTTAGCTTGTTAACGACAGAGGCGCTAAAGATGAGGACATTTGACAACCCTGCAAGTATATACGGTAAAGTGAATAGTAACGTTATGTTGGCTATTTACAACATACATTTAACGAAAGTTTAGCAGATGTTTATTTTACATCAGACAACATTAGTGCTAAAATTATATTGTCCACAAATGGGAGAGCCTAACACATCCATAACATTTAGCTCGCTCTGGTCATGATGTTACATCTAAATTGTTACATGTAATATTATTTCGTTTGCTCAAATGACAATCCAATCACGATTTCACAACAACTTAATATGGCTAGAGAACAACTAGCGAGCTAGCTACCGAAGGCTGACTAACGTTTAAAGTTAACCCCCGGCCTCAACACGTCGTCGGTAGCGTGGTATCGACGACAGAACTGTCAACCAAAGACGATTTCGATGAAGAAACCATTTCTCACCATGATCCTGGTTGAATCCCGCGTACAACAGTCCGTTCCCATGTGCATTTGATGGTAGTAAATTCATTACTTTGATCAGATAATCACAGGCGTACGTTAGCCGAATTTGAACAGAATGCTAGCTAGCGTTCCTCCTGTCCCACAGACAACCAGCCAGGAAAAACAACACAGCCAAAGACACAGCTATTGGTTCCAGGACGCTCAAACGAGCACCGAGCGATCGATTGATTGGGAGTGGGCGTTTCAGTACTAGTCCAAAGACAGTGAAAAAACAATACACTGTATATTTTATTTAACCTTTATTAAACGTTGAAGACATATTGAGACCTAGGTCTCTTTTTCTCTGTATTATGATACAACATAAATATACACATTAAACGCAACATGTAAAGTGTTGGTCCCATGTTTCATGAGCTGAAATAAAAGGTCACAGAAACTTTCCATATACACAAAAAGCTTATTTCTCTCAAATGTTTTGCGCAAATATGTTTACATTCCTGTTAGTGAGCATTTCTCCTTTGACAGAATAGTCCATCCACCTGAAAGGTGTGGCATATCAAGAAGCTTATTAAAAACAGCATGATCATTACACAGGTGCACCTTGTGCTGGGGACAATAAAAGACCACTCTAAACGTGCAGTTTTGTCACACAACACAATGTCACAGATGTCTCAAGTTTTGAGGGAGCATGCAATTGGCATGCTGACAGCAGGAATGTCCACCAGAGCTGTTGCCAGAGAATTGAATGTTCATTTCTCTGCCGTAAGCTGCCTCCAACGTCGTTTTAGTGAATCGTCCAACCAGCTTCACAACTGCAGACCACGTGTAACCACTCCAGTCCAGGACCTCAACATCCGACTTAGTAATTTAAGGACAGATCGAAATTTACGTTAGGGGGCGGTACTTGATACTGTTTTGGTACTTCCCTTGTGCACTCCGCTTTTCCGCGCACTAACCTTTACTATACCACAGGCCAATATAGTCTACCAGTCTGTTCTATCCTGCCCTCCATCCACCATTCATAGTGACAATAGTCGTAGGTGGATAGTTTGTCCAGATCTGCAATAGGCTAACTAGCAATCATACCACACATTAAAGCATTCAAAGCTGCATAAATGTTCTATATGAATCCACAAGAACAAGGCCAGGTGCATCATTGCGCATGAAAATACAGTGAAGCCTTGAAGTACGCAGCTCAAAAAGCTCCCCTATTGATTTTGTTTAGGGACAATACAAGTATCCTTCCTAGACTAGTCTACAACACCACAATGCGATGAAACATTTCAAGTGAGTACAAAATTCTACTGTCGGCTCTGTGACTTGAACGTTTCATTCCATTTGGATCAGTTGTCGGTCTACTCTGGACAGTTCATAAGGTCTAGAAAGGCACAGTCGCAGACTAGTCTGGCTGTATTTTTACTTAAGATACTGAGATGCGCTGTCTGTTTCAGATCATCATTCTGCCAAGTCATCCTATAATAATGTGACAACATATGATCCCGGCAGACCCGGTTGGTCAGGAAAACTTAACACACTCTGCCTCCTCTCCAATCCAAACGGCTATTCCTCATGCACCTAGAACCGAATTCTTCAATATAGCATATTATCATTTAACTTTTAAAATGTATTACGTTTTATATGTGGCATAAACGCATCTTGTCACAATGTTTTAATCTGATTAGGCTACTTCAAAAGTCTCCTGTAGCCATACACACATTCGTCCAAAATACACTGCTCAAAAAAATAAAGGGAACACTAAAATAACACATCCTAGATCTGAATGAATGAAAAAATCTAATGAAATACTTTTTTCTTTACATAGTTGAATGTGCTGACAACAAAATCACACAAAAATAATCAATGTAAATCCAATTTATCAACCCATGGAGGTCTGGATTTGGAGTCACACTCAAAATTAAAGTGGAAAACCACACTACAGGCTGATCCAACTTCGATGTAATGTCCTTAAAACAAGTCAAAATGAGGCTCAGTAGTGTGTGTGGCCTCCACGTGCCTGTATGACCTCCCTACAACGCCTGGGCATGCTCCTGATGAGGTGGCGGATGGTCTCCTGGGGGATCTCCTCCCAGACCTGGACTAAAGCATCCGCCAACTCCTGGACAGTCTGTGGTGCAACGTGACGTTGGTGGATGGAGCGAGACATGATGTCCCAGATGTGCTCAATTGGATTCAGGTCTGGGGAACAGTCCATAGCATCAAAGCCTTCCTCTTGCAGGAACTGCTGACACACTCCAGCCACATGAGGTCTAGCATTGTCTTGCATTAGGAGGAACCCAGGGCCAACCGCACCAGCATATGGTCTCACAAGGGGTCTGAGGATCTCATCTCGGTACCTAATGGCAGTCAGGCTACCTCTGGCGAGCACATGGAGGGCTGTGCGGCCCCCCAAAGAAATGCCACCCCACACCATGACTGACCCACCGCCAAACCGGTCATGCTGGAGGATGTTGCAGGCAGCAGAACGTTCTCCACGGCGTCTCCAGACTGTCACGTCTGTCACATGTGCTCAGTGTGAACCTGCTTTCATCTGTGAAGAGCACAGGGCGCCAGTGGCGAATTTGCCAATCTTGGTGTTCTCTGGCAAATGCCAAACGTCCTGCACGGTGTTGGGCTGTAAGCACAACCCCCACCTGTGGACATCGGGCCCTCATACCACCCTCATGGAGTCTGTTTCTGACCGTTTGAGCAGACACATGCACATTTGTGGCCTGCTGGAGGTCATTTTGCAGGGCTCTGGCAGTGCTCCTCCTGCTCCTCCTTGCACAGAGGTAGCGGTCCTGCTGCTGGGTTGTTGCCCTCCTACGGCCTCCTCCACGTCTCCTGATGTACGGGCCTGTCTCCTGGTAGCGCCTCCATGCTCTGGACACTACGCTGACAGACACAGCAAACCTTCTTGCCACAGCTCGCATTGATGTACCATCCTGGATGAGCTGCACTACCTGAGCCACTTGTGTGGGTTGTAGACTCCATCTCATGCTACCACTAGAGTGAAAGCACCGCCAGCATTCAAAAGTGACCAAAACATCAGCCAGGAAGCATAGGAACTGAGAAGTGGTCTGTGGTTACCACCTGCAGAACCACTCCTTTATTGGGGGTGTCTTGCTAATTGCCTATAATTTCCACCTGTTGTCTATTCCATTTGCACAACAGCATGTGAAATTTATTGTCAATCAGTGTTGCTTCCTAAGTGGACAGTTTGATTTCACAGAAGTGTGATTGACTTGGAGTTACATTGTGTTGTTTAAGTGTTCCCTTTATATTTTTGAGCAGTATATAATTCCAGCATCCTTATAATGGCTTTACATTAACCAGGTTTCCATCCAACCTTTTAATGCGAGTTAAGTACGTTGGATAAAAAATGTCAAAGACATCATGGGATGCAGTTTAATAGGCTACAGATGAAATACGTTATTGTGTACTTCACCAGGTGGTGAAAGAGCTCCTTTCAATAAATATCAAGGGTCTTATTCTGGTGACATGATGATCGATGCTTGGCTGCCGTTGACAAATAAAAATAATTTTGCTCTTATCCATAATAATCTCATCATGTAGTAGGCTAAACCCACACTGCATCTGTGAGCTATTGGCTAGAACACACTTTATCCGCAATAAGTGAATTTGATGGAAACACAACTCTGATGGGAAAATATGCATATGATTTTTATGCAGATTTTAGACAATTCCAGGGGAGGCTGGTGTGAGGAGCTATAGGAGGACGGGCTCATTGTAATGGCTGGAATGGAATAAATGGAACGGTATCAAACACATCAAACATATGGAAACCACATGTTTCCCTCTGTTTCCATTTATGCCATTCCAGCCATTACAATGAGCCTGTCCTCCTATAGCTCCTCCCACCAGGCTCCAATGGAATATTGACATAAAAACTGTCACCAATTGGGTGGAAACCTAGCTATAGACACCCTAAAGGCTCAAGTGCGCTAGTGCAGTGTAACTTTGATTTTGCCTATACCTCAATGGTTCACCAGCAGCCCCAAACATATAAAGAATAAGCTACAGACCAGCCAAAACAAACTTGTAAGAATTGTACTTAAACTCCCCTCCCATACTCATCTGGAGGTCAAGCATTTTTTTCTGTATTTTTTTTTCTGTATCCAGGCAAGTCAGTTAAGAACAAATTCTTATTTACAATGATGGCCTACCCAGGCCAAACCTGGACGACACTGGGCCAAATGTGCGCCACCTGATGGAACTCCCAATCACGGCCAGATGTGATACAGCCTGGATTCAAACCAGGGACTGTAGTGACACCTCTTATATTGAGATGCAGTGCCTTGGACCGCTGCACCACTCGAGAGCCCAATGCCACAGTGTATCTCTGTAATGTGCCTGTATATTTATTTATGTAAAAAAAATAGGGACCACAACGGAAATAAGTCCCCGACTTTATTGTGCAATCCTGGTCACTTTGACAAATCTTATATACAGTATGTATTTTTTTAACTGACAAATACAATCAATCAATCCAACAAATCACCAAAAAGTTTAATGACATTCGGAGATTGTCAAACCAGCCTTTTATACTGGGTAAGCCCACAAGGTAGGAAGGAACGTATTTTCTATTTGTTGAGATTGACAGTCTATTTATTGAGGTGTTGAAAACCATGATATTGAAGTGCCCGAAGTCGGTATGATTTTTTTTTATTGGTTGTGTGGTGCATTGGCACAGAAACCTGTTGGTGGAAAATTTGTTGCATTATTTTATATAATTATTAATATGGCATCAAAATGCTGAACATCTGATTTCCCCCTAGCTGATCATTGTCTGCAGACGGCTCTCATCGTAGTGTAATGAAACAGGCAGGGAGAGTGAGTTTGTTTACATAACAATAACGAGTCTATATACAGGGGGTACCGGTACCGAATCAATGTGCGGGGGCACAGGTTAATCGAGGTAATTTGTAAAGTGACCATGCATAGATAATAAACAGCAAACAGAGGCAGTGTGAAAACAAAAGGGGGGTTCAGTGTAAATAGTCCAGGTGGCCATTTGATTAAATTAGTTGTTCAGCAGTCTTATGGCTTGAGGGTAGAAGCTGTTAAGAAGCCTTTTGGTCCTCGACTTGGCGCTCCGGTACCGCTTGCCGTGCGGTAGCAGAGAGAACAGTCTATGACTTGGGTGACTGGAGCCTTTGACAGTTTTTTGGGCCTTCCTCTGACACTGCCTAGTATATAGGTCCTGGATGGCAGGAAGCTTGGCACCAGTGATGTACTGGACTGTATGCACTACCCCTCTGTAGTGCCTTCCGGTCAGATGCCGAGAGGTTGCCATACCAGGCGGTAATGCAACCTGTCAGGATGCTGTCAATGATGCAGCTGTAGAACTTTTTGAGGATCTGGGGACCCATGCCAAATCTTTTCAGTCTCCTGAGGGGGAAAAGGTGTTGTTGTGCCCTCTTCACAACTGTCTTGGTGTGTTTGGACCATGATAGTTTGTTGGTGATCTGGACGCCAAGGAACTTGAAATTCTCGACCCGCTCCACTTGAGTCCCGTCGATGTTAATGGGGGCCCATTTGGCCCTCCTTTTCCTATAGTCCTTTGTCTTGCTCACAATGAGAGAGGTTGTTGTCCTGGCCTCTGACCTCCACCCTATAGGCTGTCTCATTGTTGTCGGTGATCAGGCCTCTAACACTGTTGTGTCGTCAGCAAACTTAATAAAGGTGTTGGAGTCGTGCTTGGCCACACAGTCGTGGGTGAACAGGGAGTACAGGAGGGGTCTAGGCACACACCCCTGAGGGGCCCCAGTGCTGAGGATCAGCGTGGCATATGTGTTGTTGCCGATCCTTACCACCTTGTGGCGGCCTGTCAGGAAGGAGAGGGAGGTGTTTAGTCCCAGGGTGCTTAGCTTAGTGATGAGCTTTGTGGGCACTATGATGTTGAACGCTGAGCTGTAGTCAATGAACAGTATTTTCACATAGTAGTTATTTTTGTCCAGGTGGGAAAGGGCAGTGTGGAGTGTGATTGAGATTGCGTCATCTGTGGATCTGTTGGGGTGGTATGCAAATTGGAGTGGGTCTAAGGATATGATCATCAAATCAAATCAAATCAAATGTATTTATATAGCCCTTCTTACATCAGCTGATATCACAAAGTGCTGTACAGAAACCCAGCCTAAAACCCCAAACAGCAAGCAATGCAGGTGTAGAAGCACGGTGGCTAGGAAAAACTCCCTAGAAAGGCCAAAACCTAGGAAGAAACCTAGAGAGGAACCAGGCTATGAGGGGTGGCCAGTCCTCTTCTGGCTGTGCCGGGTGGAGATTATAACAGCACATGGGCTAGATGTTCAAATGTTCATAAATGACCAGCATTGTCAAATAATAATAATCATAGTAGTTGTCGAGGGTGCAACAAGTCAGTAACACAAGAGTAAGTGTCAGTTGGCTTTTTCATAGCCGATCTTTGAGAGTATCTCTACCGCTCCTGCTGTCTCTAGAGAGTTGAAAACAGCAGGTCTGGGACAGGTAGCACGTCCGGTGAATAGGTCAGGGTTCCAGCAGGTCTGGGACAACAGGTCTGGGACAGGTAGCACGCCATATGATGGTGTTGATGTGAGCCATGACCAGCCATTCAACGCACTTCATGGCTACAAATGTGAGTGCTACGGGGCGGTAGTCATTTAGGCAGGTTACATTCGCTTTCTTGGGCACAGGGACTATGGTGGTCTGTTTGAAACATGTAGGTATTACAGACTCGGTCAGGGAGAGGTTGAAAATGTCACTGCATGGTCCATGCATGCTTTGAGTACACTTCCTGGTAATCCGTCTGGCCCCGAGGCTTTGTGAATGTTGACCTGTTTAAAAAGTAATTTATATTATTCATTCAGAGGTAAGTTTATCACCATGATCTATAAGAGAATATTGATTATTTTGGCCTTTAAAAGCGCTTGCTGCAGTATGACAATATATCCTTTCGCAAATAGCTAGTTAGCTAGCTGTCGCCAGTGATTGACGGATGGTGATAAAATCGTATTTTTTTTATAAATAAAATTAAAAAAGAGGAAGATAACCGCAACCCAAGTGTACACAGACATATCTACATTGTCGGTCTCCACCAGAGATAGCTGAGGAAGTACACCAGAGACAGACATTGCTCCAGTCAGATGAAAGTTAGCTAGTCAGGTAGGTAGGTAGATAGGTATAGGTAGGTAGATAGGTAGATAGATAGATAGGTAGATAGATAGCTAGCTAACATGCGACCACGTGCCAACATGAAAAGGTAGATAGCTGGTTTTCCAACTCTCGCTAACCCATGCCATGTCCTTGGTAAAATTGACCATCACGGTGTTGGCCGTAGATGGAAAAGAATGCTTTTATATGACAGTACAAATAGGAATTTGTAGCCCCTATAGTCATTCCGGCATATATAATGTGATTGTTATCAATCGCAATGGGTAGCGCGAGCAAAATTCAAGGGACTCGCACACACAATATCTGGTTTAGGAGGCCAGTGCCTTATCAGTTAGACCACTGGGGCGCATTAGAATATATATATATAGGTAGGTAGATATATATATATAGGTAGGTATATATATATATATATATATATTCTAATGCGCCCCAGTGGTCTAACTGATAAGGCACTGGCCTCCTAAACCAGATATTGTGTGTGCGAGTCCCTTGAATTTTGCTCGCGCTACCCATTGCGATTGATAACAATCACATGTGGAGCATTATGTTGCATGAATCAATATCGACTGCCTCCCAAACAGCCAGCTGTCAGCTTCCTGGTTGTTTACAATGTATTTGCTCTACATATAATGACACACGAGATTCCAATAGTTCAAAATATGTTGCAGTATGCACAGCAAAACGTGGTTCTATGGTGTAATGGTTAGCACTCTGGACTCTGAATCCAGCGATCCGAGTTCAAATCTCGGTAGAACCTAATTTTTTATCACGACCTTGAAGATTTGTCACATGTATTCCAACCAACATTTGTCCTACCTACATTTTCGCTGTGTTAATGCATCTCCAGAGGGTGGTGCAGTCTGCACAACACATCACCGGGGGCAAACTACCTGCCTTCCAGGACACCTACAGCACCCGATGTCACAGTAAGGCCAACAAGATCATCTAGGACAACAACCACCCGAGCCACTGCCTGTTCACCCCGCTATCATCCAGAAGGCAATGTCAGTACAGGTGCATCAAAGCTGGGACCGAGAGACTGAAAAACAGCTTCTATCTCAAGGCCTTTTATCTCACTGTTAAACAGCCATCACTAACACAGAGAGGCTGCTGCCTACATACAGACTTGAAATCATTGGCCACTTTAATACATGGATCACTAGTCACTTTAATAATGCCACTTTAATAATGTTTACATATCTTGCATTACTCATCTCATATGTATATACTGTATTTTATACCATCTATTGCATCTTGCCTATGCCGCTCGGTCATCGCTCATCCATATATTTATATGTATATATACTTATTCCATCCCTTTACTTAGATTTGTGAGTATTATGTAGTTGTTGTGGAATTGTTAGATTACTTGTTAGATATTACTGCACTGTTGGAACTAGAAGCACAAGCATTTCGCTACACTCACAATAACATCTGCTAACCAATGTGTATGTGACCAATACAATCCGATTAGATTTCATTTGAAGTAAGATATTAAATTCAGTATGTGTTTACTCTTTCTTCCACTGCAGAATAAAAACCATATCAACAAGGCAGTGAGCCTTGCTGGTGATGTCAGAGCAGAGCAGGAGCCAGCAGAGGAACCTCGGGCCGAGATTCAGATGACATTGGCATCATAGCAGAGGCTAGTGAGAAGTCCAATGAGCCTACTGCAAAGGAATCGCCCTCAGAGCATCTAGGTCGTGAATGAGTCTTGCTTGTGTCTATTTTCTCACGTAATCAATACATTTAGAATTTTTGGTTTGAAAGGATAAAACATCTATGTTGAGTTTTTGTAGACATGCTGATCTCATTTGAGTTGATTGCTGTTGCAGTATTTTTCTATAAATTACAAGGAAATGCTTTTCAATGAATGAGCAAAAAAAACATCAGATTCCGCGTGAACAGGAAGAAAAAGCTAGCAGAGGATGGTTTCGATCCATCGACCTCTGGGTTATGGGCCCAGCACGCTTCCGCTGCGCCACTCTGCTGTACAGAAATTCCTATCGCTCTTACCTTAATATACGCAGCTAGAAACGCCCACACTGTACAACTCGAAGGCGAAAGCAAGGGTGCACTCGGTTTGGAAGTCGTTAGCTACCGCAACTGTACAAGAAGATGTAGAAATTATATGCGGTCGTGTACAGTATGAAAAATAAGAACATTTAACTTGTTTGCCTATTAAGTTATGCTGAATCACGCCATTGTCAAATCTTGACACTTTCGCATTCCAATGAACGTACCTAGCGACAATTGTGGCAGTAATATTCATCAAACAAGACATAAGTGTTGCTCTCGTATTGCGTCATGAACCGTACGATTTAGCAAAAGACGACCACGAAGGGACTCGAACCCTCAATCTTCTGATTCGAAGTCAGACGCCTTATCCATTAGGCCACGCGGTCTATATAACGAATGACCGCGTTTTTGATATCTAAATGCTACTACTATTTAACCTTAGATCAAAGATGATGTAATATGAAGAAAGAATTTTAGGCGATGTCATGGCAACCCCGGCTAGCTGTGCTCATGCGCAGAAACACGCAATCGGGTCTAATGGTCTTATCGCGCCGTTATCAATGGCACTCCTTCGATAATGAAAACGTGTCAGTTTGTCACTTTCACGAGGTTGGAGTAATAACAAATTAGGTTACTTAAGACATTAGCTAGAGAAGATTTCGAGAAAATTAAACGAAGGAATAATTTTTCACTTTTCTCATTGAATCTGATCTGGCGGACTCACCAAACACAATGCTTTGTTTGTAAATTATCTGAGTGTTGGAGTGTGCCCCGGGCTATCTGTAAATGGGAAAAAACTAGATAATCGTGCCATCTGGCTTGCTTAATATAAGGAATTTACTTCTACTTTTGATACTTAAGTACATTTTAGCAATTACATTTATTTTTGATACTTAAGTATTTTTTAAACGAAATACTTTTAGACTTTTACTTAAGTAGTATTTTACATGGTGACAAACTTTTATTCAAGTCATTTTCCATTAAAGTCTCTTTACTTTACCTTAAGTATGACAATTGGCAACGTTTTCCACCACTGTGTGCGCGCCTCCATTAATCATTCCACCAGCCAATTAATCAAATAATTAACCATCAATATACATTTTCAGAGTAATATAACAAAATCCACAGAGACATATTTTCATTCCAATGCTTTAATTGCACAGAGCAGACATGTAAGTCAATGATACAGAGTGCCACAATACGAATGACTCAGTTCAATGAGAGAGAGATAATGTGGCTTGCTACAATGACAAAACCTGTGATGCCGAAGGCTAACTAATATCCTCATAAAACTAATAACATGCTCATTCATCTGAATGAATTTTTTATTTAACTAGGCAAGTCAGTTAAGATCAAATTCTTATTTACACTGACAGCCTACACCGGCCAAACCTGGGCCAATTGTGCACCGCCCTATGGGACTCCCAATCATGGCCGGTTGTCCAGCCTGGAATCGAACCAGGGTGTCTGTAGTGACATCACTAGCACTGAAATTCAGTGCCTTAAACCGCTGCGCCACTCAGGAGCCCAAAAGATTTAGTAGATAAATAAAAACAAATATGACTTGATTTTCATTCTAAAGCTGTAGCCTATCAATAATGAATACAATCACATATAGGCACCATGGCAGATAAGTGTCGTTATCATGAATCAATGCTCACAGAGACACACAATAATGGAATAAATACACAAGCAATAATAAGTAAATATCCATGTATAAATACACAATACTTTTTGTTTTTTTTAAGTGCAATCAGTAAAACATTACAGTGCAGAGAAAACCAAGGAGCCTTCAAAAAGGATAGAATGTTCCATAAGAATGGGATGTCCACTTTTGATTGGCTCCCCGTTAGGAAGGGTGGACGTGTAAACCGCTTCATTTTGTTGTCTCTTATTGGAATATAGAACATATTCTGTTACCATTGCTATGACACAGTGTCATTATCTCCTTGCACTGAAGAGCTTCAGGCTGAGCAGGCTTTTGTTCCAGCCCAGCAGAATACCTGAATGCTGGGCTGGAACAAAAGCCTGCACCACACACTGCAGCCCTCCAGAACCAGGAGGGAACTTTGCTATGACAGACTGACAGTTAGCCTCCACAAGACGTCATGCCCTTTTTCTTCACTCAGCAACACTTGAGTGACCTTGGGAGAAAAATGTGCCTCTGCTTGTACCTGGCACATACAACTCATTATAAACTGGGTGGTTCCAGCCCTGAATGCTGATTGGCTGACAGCCGTGGTATATCAGACCGTATACCACAGGTATGACAAAACATTTATTTTTACTGCTCTAATTACATTGGTAACCAGTTTATAATAGCAATAAGGCACCTCGGGGGTTTGTGATATATGGCCAATATACCACGGCTAAAGGCTGTGTCCAGGCACTCCACTTTGTGTCGTACCTAAGAACAGCCCTTAGCTGTGGTATATTGGCCATATACCACACCCCCTCGTGCCTTAATGCTTAATTATAACACTGTGGAGAAAACAATAACTCGTTTCTGGTTTAAATGATTCAGTTGATTTCTCTGTAACAACTTTTCTTTTCTCATTCCACAATCCACAGTTTTGATCTCACGCCAAATCCTGTGGCTGCTATAAAGGTTTGAAGCTTCAGTTGAGTTTAAGACCTTGAGTGAGTTAGCTCTAAATCAAATCAAATTATATTCGTCACATGCTTTGTAAACAACAGGTGTGGACTAACAGTGAAATGCTTAGTGACGGGCTCTTCCCAACAATGCAGAGAGAAAGAAAATAGATAAATAATAGAAAAGTAAAACATGTAATAATACAAGTTATAATCGATTATATTTCCTGTATACTGCAGGTTCATTGTTGTGTACATTTTCTCCTGTCATATGGTATGGCATTACATTGTGAATATTTCACATACATAAAAAGTAATGCAAAATACGCTATAACATTCATGATAATAAGGAAAGGTGATTGGAGTTATGGACCATGCTAGAGTGGCTAATGCCTAAAATGTTTACCCCTGGCTGAACGCGGGGCGCAACATCAGGAAGTTGCATTAGCCACTCGAGCATGGTGGTAGAAAACGTGTTTCATAAAGAAAGTATGTTTTCTTCCACCTTAAATTAAATCGAGTTAAGTAGGAGAATGGAGAATGTACGAACTGGTCGTCGGGAGACACGAGTGTATTACCAGCTGGGCATATCAAGCCCAGACAATAGTGGAGTCCAACAAGTTGAGGGTGACAGTTATCATACCTGTGTGACCTGTGTGACCTGTGTAACGGTAGCAAAAGGCAGCTGTGTTAGATCTCACTGGCAAAGCTAGGCAGGTGCTAATAGCATTAGTAGTAGATTGGTTTAAGTAGCATATTGTTTGATTGGTAACTATAGTAACAGAAGCAGTCCACAGGAGGTTCCTTAGTTTGTGAAAACTGGCTTGTTCTAATTGCTGGAGCGGAATCATTTGGAATGGTATCAAATACATGGTTTCCAGTAGTTTGATGCCATTCCATTTTCTCCGTTCCCGGGCATTATTATGAGCCGTTCTCCCCTCAGCAGCCTCATGTGAAGCAGACAGGAGACCAGACCCCATACAGAAGCCTACTCATGAGTGCTACACATCGGTAGAGTACGAGGCAAATTCCTCCTCTAATCTCAAGCGCTTTGAGCATGGAAAAAGCACTGCACTACCAAACCAATCCAGTGTCATCATTTATTTGCTGGACTTGCCAGACTTGCTGGCTTTGGTGGCTTTGACGTCCATCTTGGTCTTCTGAATACGCGAAAAGATCTCCTTGAACAGAGCTTTGTACTCTGGCGCGCTCTGGCCCAGTCGTTTATCCACCGCCTCCACCTGCTTACTGATGCTTTCCATTACCTCGGGGGTGGAGGGGGACTGGGTGGGGGAGGGCGGGGGTGCAGAGGTGGGGCCCATGGCACAGTCCTTCATGGAGGGGTCCCTGGAGACGGGCCGCGAGGTCTGCACCCCCGCGTGGCACATGGACTCCTCGTGGCGCCGGCACTTCCCTAACAGCTCCTCATACTTCTCCAGCAGAGCGTGGTACTGCTCGTCCACCTCCCTCAGGATGGACATTCCTCTCTTACGGACGCTGTTGGCGTGGATCGCGTAGCTCCCTCTTCTCCTCCCGGACGCGTCCCTTGCCACGATGGCATTCAGTGCCGTGTCGCTGCAGCTCTTCCTGACGGGGCTGGAGGCAGGTAACAACTCTCCACCTAAGCCTCCTCCCCCCTCGCCCCCGCCCTCCTCCCTGAACCCTCCACCCACTTCTCCTCCCTCCCCCTCCAGGGTGTCTGTCTCGGGGGTGTTGTTGAGGAGGGTCTGGGTGAAGCCCACGCCGTCATCTTCGCTGCTCAGGAGGAGGGTCCTCGCCCGTCGGAGCTGCTGGAGTTCCTGGAGCTCTGCCTCTAGTTCACGAACCCGTGCCTGGCAGCTCTCTGCACCCTGTCAATCAATCAATGAGTCAACGAGTCAATCAGTCAGTTAGTCAGACAGTCAATAAACCAATCACTCAATATTTGTATTCTCTCAAAAAAGAGGGAGAGTTAGGAGCCCTGCTATATTTAAGTTAGGAACAAGTATCAGTATCACTCATTGGATTGAAACCATTTAGTAGAACATGCAACCATAAAAGAAACGGAGGAATGAATATTAAATGGAGTTGAAATAGGAGTGATTCTGACCAGCACACGTGACTCCAGACGAGAGAACTCCCCCAGGAGGACGTGACACTCTCTCTCCACCCCCTCCCTGCGACCCCGCTCCGCCCTCACGGCCGAGCGCAGCGCCGACACCGCCTCTCTCAGACGCTCGTTCTCCTCCTCTGCTGGCTGGCGCTTAGTCTCTGAGGTGAAGCTGTCTGAGCGGCCCACCACAAACCCATCCTCATACCTGACGGACAGACAGAGATAGAGACACACAGTTCCACACAATATCAGCTAAAATCCTAACATTGCTGAGCCTCTCATATTAAACAACCATCCTTCCTGTATTTTCTTTTGTCTTGCCAACTAAACGATGTGGCACAGACAAGGGTTCACACACTACAAGATTCTTTACTTGGTCGTGAGAATTCTCGATTACCAACACACTGTCTCGCGAAAAACAATGATGGCGATTAGATTGTTAAAGTAGCTAGAACAAAGCAGCCTCAAACGTTTTCAGTCAGACATTCACACCTGCCACATTGAGTTGAAATATTTAGCCAACATTTTTTGGAGTTGAATAACATTTGCCTGTGAACTTCAGAGCTGTAACGATTTGACACTTTGGTTTAAAGGCAAGTACAGAACACCTAACAACAGTAGTCATGGTTCCTGCTGGAGAGTCGACACATTCTGGGTGATGTGATACAACGTCATCATCTCACTGGCTTCTTCTCTGGCCAGCTCTCATTGGCTATTGATGATCGCCGTACTCACACTACTAGAGCATTGCAGATTTTATGCCGATAAAATCAAACGTCTGAAAATCTCGGGACGTCTGGTACGGCTCAAAGACGGGATCGGTAGCCCTCAGATTGTGTCTCTGACCCGCTTACATTAAACGAGCGTCAGGCCCCCTCCGAGTAGGTAACGACGTGGATTTTGTCTCCGATCACAAAAACTTGTCTGGGACAGCTAAATCGGGGCCAAAATCGTGTAGTGTACACCCGCCTTTACTTGTACCTGCCAGACAGACAAGCGCAATACATAGTCTAGGGACCTTGAGATCCAGTAACCAAAGATGTGAGTGTGACTGCTATGAGCCCTCACTTGGGTGCGGTGCAGAGTTCCCTAAGGCAGGGGAAGGAGGCGATGGTTTTGCGTCGTTCCCTCTTCTCCCTCCGGACCCTGAGCTGCTCCAGGGAGTGGAGCTGTTCCACCTGCCCAGAGAGAGACTCCACCTGGGTCTGCAGGGTCTCGATGGTCCCCGTCAACCTGGGAGAACCAGGGAAGAGAGAAATGGGGTTAGTGTGTTTGTGTACGTGCGTTTGACGCTGTGCGTCCGTCCAGCTCACCTCTCCATCTTATGTTGCGAGGCCTTGCTGTCCAGTACCAGGGTGCAGTTGGTGAGCTCCAGTTCTCTGGCTGTCCCATCTAGCTGCTCGTACACCTTAGCATGTTGCTCATTCATTTCCCTCAGCACCTCCAGCTGCTTAGCCAGGTACTGCACAGAGAGAGACATACTGTATATATATCCTGTACACACACATATACATATATATCACAGGAGGTTGGTGGCACCTTAATTGGGGAGGACGGGGTCGTGGTAATGACTGGAGCGGAATGTTCTCACTTTGTCATTATGGGGTGTTGTGTGTAGATTCATGCGGGGGAAAAACTATTTAAATCAATTTTAGAATAAGGCTGTAACGTAACAAAATGTGGAGAAAGTCAAGGGGTCTGAATACTTTCCAAAAGCACTATATACAGTACATTAAAACAGATGGGGGCATGTTCCACTACCCCTAAGCCATTAGGGCGATGGACGCTTTCTGGCAATAGTATTGCTGGGTAAGGGCAACACTTCTATTCCCTCCACTGGTTACTCTAAAACCCCTTGGTCATGAACTCAGTGAACCATTTCACTATATTAGGATCAGCCAGCAGGGTCAAAGAGTTACTGAGGCATTAGGTAGGCCACAGAACTATGGCCAGCCACCACAGCAGAGAAGAGCCAACATCCTACAACTCTGCTCAGTCAACATGTAGATTGTCATCCAATCTACACCTAATTTATGGGTAGAGGTTACATAGTTAGTAGTTAGGGAAAGGGGGATACCTAGTCAGTTGTCCAACTGAATGTATTCAAGTAGAATGTGTCTTCTGCATTTAACCCAAAGCCTCTGAATCAGAGAGGTGCAGGGGTCTGCCTTAATCAGCACCCATGGCACAGTGGGTTAACTGCCTTGCTCAGGGGTAGAACAGGTTTTTGCCTTGTCAGCTCAGGGATTCAATCCAGCAACCTTGTGGTTACTGGCTCAACGCTCTAACCACTAGGCTACCTGCCACCCCAGTTGAGATGTGGGTAGAGGTTATGTTAGAGTTTAGATTGTTGAGATGTGGGCAGTGTTTGGAACCGGTTCAGCAAACAGAACCAGAAATGGGAAAATAATTTATTTTTCGAGGAACAGAACCAGAACCGAGAACAAAAGTGATCTATACTGTTCTGGAACATAACCTTAATTTTAAAAATATGGGAACCGGTTAAAAATTGTATTTTATGTTCTGGGCATTTTTTTCCAGTCCCACAAAAACACAACAAAGAGCCTATGCAAAGCCCTCACTGTCACTATGAAACTTATTCCAGTGTCTTCCTGAAATTTTTGCCAGTGTGTGTAGGCTACCTTCCCCATAATCTACAGTAGCTACTGACGTTACAGGCAGAAATTAGGGAGAGAAGAATGGATTAACCTTTTCAATGCTATTTAAGGATACTACAGTTAACACGTTTCACATTGGATTTATTAACTACAGAAAGGTAAGACGTGTTTTTATTTTAATTCTGGTGCCGCTCTGCACACACAAGCTAGTTTGTTAGCTAGTTCTGGTCTAGCTCACGAAAACTCTAAGCAGGCATTATGTGTATGTGTAATGTAATGGAACTGAAAATAAATGATTTCACCTTTATTTAACCAGGTAGGCTAGTTGAGAACAAGTTCTCATTTGCAACTGTGACCTGGCCAAGATAAAGCATAGCAAATTGACACATACAACAACAGAGTTACACATGGAATAAACAAAACATAGTCAGTAATACAGTAGAACAAAAGCAAACAAAAAGTCTATATACAGTGAGTGCAAATGAGGTAAGATAAGGGAGTTAAGGAAATAAATAGGCCTTGGTGGCGAAGTAATTACAATATAGCAATTAAACACTGGAATGGTAGATGTGCAGAAGATGAATGTGCAAGTAGAGTTATTGGGGTGCAAAGGAGCTAAATAAATAAATAAATACAGTATGGGGATGAGGTAGGTAGATAGATGGGCTGTTTACAGATGGCCTATGTACAGGTGCAGTGATCTGTGAGCTGCTCTGACAGCTGGTGCTTAAAGCTCGTGAGGGAGTCTCCAGCTTCAGTGATTTTTGCAGTTCGTTCCAGTAATTGGCAGCAGAGAACTGGAATGAAAGGCGACCAAAGGAGGAATTGGCTTTGGGGGTGCCCAGTGAGATATACCTGCTGGAGCGCATGCTGCGAGTGGGTGCTGCTATGGTGACCAGTGAGCCGAGATAAGGCGGGGCTTTACCTAGCAGAGACTTGTAGATAACCTGTAGCCAGTGGGTTTGGCGATGAGTATGAAGGGAGGGCCAACCAACGAGAGCGTACAGGTCGCAGTGGTGGGTAGTGTATGGGGCTTTGGTGACAAAACGGATGGCACTGTGATAGACTGCATCCAGTTTGTTGAGTAGAGTGTTGGAGGCTATTTTATAGATGACATCAACAAAGTCGAGGATCGGTAGGATGGTCAGTTTTACGAGGGTATGTTTGGCAGCATGAGTGAAGGATGCTTTGTTGCGATATAGGAAGCCGATTCGAGATTTAATTTTGGATTGGAGATGCTTAATGTGAGTCTGGAATGAGAATTTACAGTCTAACCAGACACCTAGGTATTTGTAGTTGTCCACGTATTCTAAGTCAGAGCCGTCCAGAGTAGTGATGCTGGACGGGCGGGCAGGTGCTTGCAGTGATCGATTGAATAGCATACATTTAGTTTTACTTGCATTTAAGAGCAGTTGGAGGCCATGGAAGGAGAGTTGTTTGGAAGCTTGTCTGGAAGTTAGTTAACAGTGTCCAAAGAGGGGCCAGAAGTATACAGAATGGTGTCGTCTGCATAGAGGTGGATCAGAGAATCACCAGCAGCAAGAGCGACATCATTGATGTATACAGAGAAGAGAGTCGGCCCGAGAATTGAACCCTGTGGCACCCCCATAGAGACTGCCAGAGGTCCGGACAACAGGCCCTCCGATTTGACACATTGAACTCTATCAGAGAAGTAGTTGGTAAACCAGGCGAGGCAATCATTTGAGAAACCAAGGATGTCGAGTCTGCCAATAAGAATGTGGTGATTGACAGAGTCGAAAGCCTTGGCCAGGTCGATGAATACGGCTGCACAGTAATGTCTCTTATCGATGGCGTTTATGATGTCGTTTAGAACCTTGAGTGTGGCTGAGGTGCACCCATGACCAGCTCTGAAACCAGATTGCGTAGCAGAGAAGATACGGTGGGATTCGAAATGGTCCGTAATCTGTTTGTTAACTTGGCTTTCGAAGACCTTAGAAAGACAGGGTAGGATAGATATAGATCTATAGCAGTTTGGGTCTAGAGTATCTCACCCTTTGAAGAGGGGGATGACCGCGGCAGCTTTCCAATCTTTGGGAATCTCAGACGATACGAAAGAGAGGTTGAACAGGCTAGTAATAGAGGTTGCAACAATTTCGGCATATCATTTTAGAAAGAGAGGGTCCAGATTGTCTAGCCCGGCTGATTTGTAGGGGTCCAGATTTTGCAGCTCTTTCAGAACATCAGCTATCTGGATTTGGGTGAAGGAGAAATGGTGGGGGATTTGGCGTGTTGCTGTGGAGGGTGCCAGGCAGTTGCTGTGGAGGGTGCCAGGCATGGTTGGGGTAGCCAGGTGGAAAGCATGGCCAGCCGTAAAAAAATGCTTATTGAAATTCTCAATTATCGTGGATTTATCGGTGGTGACAGTGTTTCCTAGCCTCAGAGCAATGGGCAGCTGGGAGGAGGTGCTCTTATTCTCCATGGACTTTACAGTGTCCCAGAACTTTTTTTGAGTTTGTACTACAGGATGCAAATTTCTGATTGAAAAAGCTAGCCTTAGCTTTCCTAACTGCCTGTGTATATTTGTTCCTAACTTCCCTGAAAAGTTGCATATCACGGGGGCTATTCGATGCTAATGCAGAACGCCACAGGATGTTTTTGTGCTGGTCAAAGGCAGACAGGTCTGGAGTGAACCAAGGACTATATCTATTCCTAGTTCTACATTTTTTGAATGGGGCATGCTTATTTAAGATGGTGAGGAAGGCACTTTTAAAGAATAACCAGGCATCATCTACTGACGGGATGAGGTCAATGTCATTCCAGGATACCCCGGCCAGGTCAATTAGAAAAGCCTGCTCGCAGAAGTGTTTTAGGGAGCGTTTGACAGTGATGAGGGGTGGTCGTTTGGTCGCAGACCCATTACGGATGCAGGCAATGAGGCAGTGATCGCTGAGATCTTGATTGTAAACAGCAGAGGTGTATTTGGAGGGCGAGTTAGTTAGGATGATATCTATGAGGGTGCCCATGTTTACAGATTTGGGGTTGTACCTGATAGGTTCATTGATAATTTGTGTGAGATTGAGGGCATCAAGCTTAGATTCTAGGATGGCCAGGGTGTTAAGCATGTAGACGGGGGCAATCAATTCACATATGGTATCGAGGGCACAGCTGGGGGCAGAGAGTGGTCTATAGCAAGCGGCAACAGTGAGAGACTTGTTTCTGGAAAGGTGAATTTTTAGAAGTAGAAACTCGAAGAGTCATGACCAAGGGCTAGCTCTGGTCCAACGTTAGTTATGCCAACTCTCTGAAGTTCAAAGACATTCAAAGTTCTTTCATAGAAGCCGCTCCTCTGTAGGTATAATTATGTGGGCCTAATTCAGACAATGCATGTCATCACAAGATGCCCAGCGCTTCAAGCCCAGCGCTCTCCTCACCCGCAAAATTTCAATGCATGTACATAGCTTGCCTGCTCCATAGCAAGCTGCTCTAGCCATCAGTGAAGTAATTTAATGTCGAGATAAATGTAAAAATTCAAAAAAATTATGATATCCGAGGTTAAAAAGGAACAGAAAGGAATTTTTTTCTGGGTTCGAATCGGTTCAAAACTTTATTTTGCTGTGGAACGGATTGAAAAAAAAGAATGGTTTGGTTCAGAAAGAAACGATTGGAAAATTATTTAGGTTCCAACACCTGGATGTGGGTAGAGGTTACTATGTGGGTAGAGTTTAGACTATTGTGATGCATCAAAGGAGCTTTTGAAACTTGGCCCTCCTACCTCAATCTCCTGCACCTGCTCCTCATTGGTGATGTATATCTGCTGTAGAGAATCCTCCAGCTCCTTGTTCCTCTCCAACAGAGTCTTCCCAAGCTCTGCTGCCAGGTGGAGGTCTTGAGAGAGAGTGGGAGGGAGGGAGGGGGAGGTAGGTAGGGAGGAGGGGGAGAGAGAGGTAGAGCAATGTAGGGGGAGGGAAGGAGGAAGAGAGAAAGAGAGAGAGAGAGAGAAAACAAAAAGATAATTACTTCACACATTGGAAAGAATTAACAAAAAACTGAGCAAACTAGAATGCTATTTGGTCCCAAACAAAGAATACACAGTGGCAGAATACCTGACCACTGTGACTGACCCAAACTTAAGGAAAGCTTTGACTATGCACAGACTCAGTGAGTATATGCCTTGCTATTGAGAAAGGCCACCGTAGGCAGACCTGGCTCTCAAGAGAAGACAGGCTATGTGCACACTGCCCACAAAATGAGTTGGAAACTGAGCAGCACTTCCTCATTTCCTGCCAAATGTATGACCACATTAGAGACATATTTCCCACAGATTACACAGGCCCACAAAGAATTCGAAAACAAACCCAATTTTGATAAACTCCCATATCTATTGGGTGAAATACCAGTGTTCCATCACAGCAGCACGATTTGTGACCTGTTGCCACAAGAAAAGGGCAACCAGTGAAGAACAAACACCATTGTAAATACAACCTATATTTATGTTGATTTATTATCCCTTTTGCACTTGAACTATTTGCACATAATAAGACATTTGAAATGTCATAATTATTTTGGAACTTTTGTGAGTGTAATGTTTACTGTTCATTTTTTTATTGTTTATTTCACTTTTGTTTATTATCTATTTAACTTGCTTTTGCAATGTAAACACATGTTTTCCATGCCAATAAAGCCCTTACATTGAAATTGAGATAGATAGAGGGGGGGAGAGAGATGGAGAGAGATGGAGGGGGGTGGAAGTTGGGAGAGAGAGATAAGGGATAGAGAGATTAGAGATGGCTAGGGCCATGGGAGACGGAGATGGAGATGAGGGGGGAGAGAAAGAGCTTTTACATTTTGAGAGAAAGAGCTGTAACAAACTGTCTAAATAAGAGAGCATCAGGAACAGGTTTTCCTTTGCTGGTCCAAAGATGTCAGTGAAGATACTAAAAATAGTTTTTGAGTCTGCACTCGTCCCTATGACAGCGCTGTTCATACTGTAACATGATGATTCACTTAAGCAATAAGGCCAGAGGAGGTGTGGTATATGGCCAATATACCACGGCTAAGGGCTGTTCTAATGCACAACGCAACCTCGGAGTGCCTGGATACAGCCCTTAACCGTGGTATATTGGCCATCACAAACCTCCGAGGTGCCTTATTACTATTATAAACTGTTTACCAACGTAATTAGAGCAGTAAAAATAAATGTTTTGTCATACCTGTGGTATATGGTCTGATATACCACGGCTGTCAGACAATCAGCATTCAGGGCTGGAACCACCCAGTTTATAATTTGGAATCACATTTCTATGTTCAGCAGGCTTCTAAGAGCGTCTGCAAACAGAACTTTTAAACATTAAAACATTCCACCTTAGGTCTCCCGGTTGATGCAGAAGTCTAAGGCACTGCATCGTAGTGTTGCAGAGTCACTACAGCCTGGTGTTCACAACCGTTGTCCGGGTTAGGGGACGGTTTGGCTGTGGGTCTTTACTTGGCTCATCTCGCTCTAGCGACTACTTGTGGCGGGCCGTTGCCTGCAAGCAGACACGGTTGTCAGTTGAACAGTGTTTCCTTCGATGCATTGGTGTAGCTGGCTTATGGGTTAAGTGAGCGGGTGTTAAGAAGCAGAACGCTTGGCGGGTCATGTTTCGGAGGACGCATGACTCAACCTTCGCCCTCTGTTGGGGATGATGAGACATGATCGCAATTGGATATCATGAAAAAGGGAGCAAATTTTTTTTAACAAAAAAATATCATATTCCACCTTCATTCCTCCCTGAGATACACATAGATGAACAAGCTCATTCTAGAGAGAAAGAGAGGGATACAAAGAAAGGGGGAGTGGGAGATACAAATAAAGGGAGAGAGAGAGAGACAACGCTAGAAAGAAAAAGTATCTCTGTCAGTGACGATCTGAGATGTTTCACCCTTGTATCTCAGTCTGTGAAGGTCTGCGATGTCTGCCAAGATCATCAGAAGACAAGACACCACTTCTCCACGGAGTCAAAATATTATGCAGTATGTCTCTCTGCAGCAGGGAGGAGGGGGAGCTAATGTCTAAAGTAGAAAGTGACAGGATATGAAGTTGCTGTTAGATTATGCATTTTATTCACATGCAAGCAGAGTGTGGGCTCAAACAAAAACGTGTAGTCAAGTACACCCTGGAACAGGATCGAAGAACACTGCTCTAGTAGTGAAGCAATACAAGACACTAACAATCAGTCTAGAATACTTATCTCTTTCATTTTATGGTAAAATGGTGCAGAGTGGGGAAAAAACGAATTGAGAGATATTCTCATCGATTAGGGGTCAAACAGGAGTGGAAGGGACTGTATTCTGCCTTCAGAGTGAATCAGTCGGATTCATAGTCTATATTTTCAGGTCTGACACAGCAGCGAGATACGTTTTGTGTTTTGGGACCTTTGGTCATATCTGAGAAGGGAAAACACACAACAACTCAATGGAAACACCATCACTCTCATTGTAGAGACTGAGCTGAGCTGACAGTAAAACTCTGAGGTTGAGAGTGATGAACAATGGGATCACTGACCAACACTTCAGTTATCTGATAATCAGAGTTCATTCTAATCAGAATCTGATCTTCAACGAGAGAGAACACAGTATGTTTGTTGTTTTGAAGAGTGTTCAGAAACAGAAAGAACAGACAGGGGAGATGGCAAGCTCGCACACACACACACACACACACACACACACACACACACACACACACGGGAATTTGTTGCACACATGTCGTTTTGTTCCAGTGCTTGCTTTTCAACCATGCTGTCTCCTCTTTCTTATTGTCCTGTCTTGTCCTGTCTTCCCTCAATTAAACTAATGAGGAGAAAAGCAGTCTGCTGCCAGCTCCTCTCTGGCATGGGCTTATACATAGACCTGCCTGCTGCACTCACAGCTAATTAACTCCTGTGGGGCCTCTGCTACTACACAGGTATCTGTGAATGGGTGTTGACCCTTCCAGCACTATGCACAGCACATTCAATCCTACGTTGAACGTTACTTAACCAATTCCTATTTCCTGACTGCTAATTCCCATTCCCATTCCAATTCTAAGGCCGATTCAATCCTCACTAAACGATAACATTCAGGAAGAGAACACTGAGAAGTCACTCCTCAAAGGGTTAAACTCGCTAACAACGAGGAGGCTGCTTCCAGTCATAGAAATAGAATCTCATTCTAGTTATATGGATTCAGTGCTGTCCCACTGCTCCGTTAGAATAAGGCAGTGGGAAAAGGGACTGTGTATAACAGAAAAGGGCCTATTAGAATGGGGCTAAGGGACCGTGTATAACAGAAAAGGGCCTATTAGAATGGGGCTAAGGGACTGTGTATAACAGAAAAGGGCCTATTAGAATGGGGCTAAGGGACCGGGTATAACAGAAAAGGGCCTATTAGAATGGGGCTAAGGGACCGGGTATAACAGAATAGGGCTAATTAGAATGGGGCAAAGGGACTCTGTATAGAATAGAATAGGGAGATGAGTCCCACAGTGGGTGTTCAGAGGGGGATGAGTCCCACAGTGGGTGTTCAGAGGGGTGTCATAACTCTCCTGTGAAGATCTGAAGGAGGTTGCAGTGGGTCCACTCTACAGCACCCTCTCTCTCTCCTGCAGAGGGAGATGGGGCCGCTTTATGGCGGTCGTAAAATACTCTGCCTCTGGGTTAAGTAGTATGGGAGATTGAAATGTAACTGTGGAACGCAGAGAGAGAGACACACACTTGGACATCAAAAGGTTGAATAATTGAACAGCATTTCTGCATTCCAAGCAGTTGGAGTGGTCCGTGGACACTGAAGGGACAGTCATGTCGAGTTTGTTTCATTTGGTGACCTCATGAAGGACAGGAAACACACATTACTGTGTCTTTGGTTGTGTACACTTCTCAATTATGGGGTTTACATCTAAATGTTGTATAAAATATATGATCAAATATTAAACTATGTGAGAAGATGAAATGTGATGTTAACTTTATATGAAAACAATGATCTTGTTTTGAAGGTTAACTAATCAGCGACACCCCGTGAGCACAGACATTTACATCGACGTCATGGAACGCCCCCTTTTCTAATAAAAGGACTCGTGACAAAATGTACATTTAGTCAAGATAACGCCGGGGCAGGGTCCCCATGTTGAAATGGCTAAAACTCCAAACCAAAACACGCCGGGTGATGCTGGTGTGTGAAGTGGTTCAAACTACAACTCTACCAAAGGACAAGACCAGAGAACATTGAGATCATCCCCGCTGAAATGGTGACGAAATCTACAAACTAAAGACCAATTATTCAGTCTGCAGCTGTTTAAATTCTTTAGTCTGGTAAACACATCCGATCTAAGAACATTTCCCAAATCTCACTCTGACGTATCCATTATAACCTACAACTACGACAGACTTTGATCTCTGGTGGACAAACCAGAGGCTTTCTGTCAACTGTCTATTATCCAGCAGATGGACCGGCGATCACAGAGAGAGACAACAAAGGCATTGTGACGACCCTCCCACTCTGTCTGCCGTATTCTCTCTTTGTACTTGTTTCCTTATTAGGATGCCGGTGGGCGGAGTTGGGAGGGCTCAGGTGTGTCCCAGGATAAATGCACCTCTTCCCCATTCATTGGGGAGACTCTCTCCTTCATAGATATTTTTGTGGCCTTTTGGTTGTTTGCTTTGGCACCTTTCAACACCCCGCATTATCACATTTATGCATGCAAAACACTCATTTACACTACTGATTACACACACACCATTGTTAATTGCATTTAGGTTACCTCAGTTAATAAATATATATATTTTGTTATTCCTTGTCTCCACGATGTCTCCCTTTTTGTTAGGAACTTTGAGCTGGTTTGTGACAGCACACACTCGTAAATATGTAAATTGCTATTTATTTTCTAATGAGCAGTTGTTCATGTTCAACGTATTAGCATTTCATGAGTGTAGTTATCAACTGTATTATTTGGAATCCACTCTAAGTTCCCGCTCTTGAACTGTCCCCACCCCTTTCCTTTGTCTACCAAGCCGTCATATCGGTTTAGCCCACTAGGGACTTTTCTATCATGTCAGTAACTGATGTATGACCTATTTGTGTGTGTGTTTATGTAATTCTGTGAGTGATTAGTTAGTTAGTAAATATATAATTAAGCCCATTTGTAAATCGCTGATTCATGATCTATGTTAGGGTTTGTGCAGATATCCAAGGGTTTGTGACGTTTAGTAATGAGACTGATGTAACAATACATTAACAGAAGACTGTAATCGATAAGATAATAAAATATCTGAAGAGTTATATTTGGGAAATTGAAACTCTATACAAAATGTTCCCATGGTGCCCCGACTTCCTAGTTAATTACTATTCCGTGATTAGTTTAATTACGTAATAATTACACATAGAGAATTGATTTGATAAATATTACACACAGTCTTCACATTTAATGACAGCAAACGTTACGACAGGGGGGTGAGTCCCACAGTGGGTGTTCAGAGGGGGATGAGAGACAAGAGACAGAGAGAGAGAGAGAGGGAGGAGGTGAGCACTGTGTTTCTCTGCAACATGAAACATCCTAATCAATACCCTCCACAGACCACTGTCTCCAAACACGGACACCAGGAAGTCAACTCCCCCCTGAAGGACGACATCACCACCCAGACCCAGTGACTGAGACATAATGGAATGAATTGTGTGCATTTCCTGCATGGGCTATCAGGCCAACGCAATGGTTATCTTTTGTTATGTTTTAGCAGTGTCAGTTACACTGGCATATTGTCCTCAGGGGAAGATTCACACTCCTGTCACAACCAACTGACTGACTCTCACACTCACACACACACACACACAGTACAGTCTGGGTATCAGAGCCACTGTCTCTGAGCCCTGTCATCAGATCAGTTGGGGCTTAGTGCTGGGGAGTCAAACATTGAAACGACACAGAACTGTTGGTGGCAGAAAAACATGTAATACAACTGTAGCATGTGTGTGTGTGTGTGTTCGTGTGTGTGTGTGTGTGTGTGTGTGTTCGTATGTGTGTGTGTGTGTACACGTGAAAGGAAACACCCCTGGTTTGGAATGTGCCCAGCCTTTCTGAGCACTGTGTTGTTTTTATAGTTACATATCTCCCATAGGATTCACCGGAATATGGAAAACAAGACCTCTCCCTGTTTTGTCCTCCTTCTCTCCTTCCTACTTTCCCTCTTTCCTTGTGTAACCGATGTGAAATGGCTAGTTAGTTAGCGGTGGTGCGCGCTAATAGCGTTTCAATCGGTGACGTCACTCGCTCTGAGACTTGAAGTAGGGTTTCCCCTTGCGTCGCAAGGGCCGCGGCTTTTGTGGCGCGATGGGTAACGTTGCTTCGTGGGGTGTCAGTTGTTGATGTGTGCAAGGGTCCCTGGTTCGAGCCCGGGTTGGGGCGAAGAGAGGGACGGAACCTACACTGTTACACTTGTCTGCAGAAAAGCTGTGAAGCAGGCCAACCCCTTCAGTATGACTTCCCTGCAGTCTTCAGTCAATCCCATAGTGAGCTCAAATTCTGTGTACAAATGATGCAGCACAAATTGTTATCTGCAGGATAACAAGGAAAGAAAATGTGTGTTTGGAGACGTAGAGAGGTGGTTGTTGAAGAGATGGTAAAGCTGTAATAACAGCAGGTACGTGGAGACGTAGAGGTGGTTGTTGAAGAGATGGTAAAGCTGTAATAACAGCAGGTACGTGGAGACGTAGAGAGGTGGTTGTTGAAGAGATGGTAAAGCTGTAATAACAGCAGGTACGTGGAGACGTAGAGGTGGTTGTTGAAGAGATGGTAAAGCTGTAATAACAGCAGGTACGTGGAGACGTAGAGGTGGTTGTTGAAGAGATGGTAAAGCTGTAATAACAGCAGGTACGTGGAGACGTAGAGAGGTGGTTGTTGAAGAGATGGTAAAGCTGTAATAACAGCAGGTACGTGGAGACGTAGAGGTGGTTGTTGAAGAGATGGTAAAGCTGTAATAACAGCAGGTACGTGGAGACGTAGAGGTGGTTGTTGAAGAGATGGTAAAGCTGTAATAACAGCAGGTACGTGGAGACGTAGAGGTGGTTGTTGAAGAGATGGTAAAGCTGTAATAACAGCAGGTACGTGGAGACGTAGAGGTGGTTGTTGAAGAGATTGTAAAGCTGTAATAACAGCAGGTACATGGAGACGTAGAGAGGTGGTTGTTGAAGAGATGGTAAAGCTGTAATAACAGCAGGTACGTGGAGACGTAGAGGTGGTTGTTGAAGAGATGGTAAAGCTGTAATAACAGCAGGTACGTGGAGACGTAGAGGTGGTTGTTGAAGAGATGGTAAAGCTGTAATAACAGCAGGTACGTGGAGACGTAGAGAGGTGGTTGTTGAAGAGATGGTAAAGCTGTAATAACAGCAGGTACGTGGAGACGTAGAGGTGGTTGTTGAAGAGATGGTAAAGCTGTAATAACAGCAGGTATGCGACGTTACAACCCTGTCATCAGATGTAAAGTCCAGCTCTGCTAATCAATCAGGTCCCAACAGGCCTCAGCTGGTCTGGGCACATAGCTTTAGCTCAGAGTTTGGCCTAGAGCCAGCTTTGGTCTGTGTTACAAAGGGTTCCAAGCATGATCATTGATATGTTTTCCTCATCACGTAGTGTTTCTAGAATACTAGGAAATGTCTGCGTCTGTATTGTAGATGGAACACATTTGCTGATTCCTTACGGTATAGAACAGCAGGTTGCCTCGCTGCACCAATAAATGCCTGCTTTGATGCTAAGCATGGAAGTTGTCTTCTTCATCTGATTATTACCACATCTCAATCTGCCAAACCTTCTGGCTAAATAGCACCTCTGATGATAACAGGATGCACCAGACAGATGTGAAGAGATGAAGGCTGGGTGCTGGGTGCAGAGAGGAAGGCTGGGTGCAGAGAGGACGGCTGGGTGCAGAGAGGAAGGCTGGGTGCAGAGAGGACGGCTGGGTGCAGAGAGGATTCTGGGTGCAGAGAGGAAGGCTGGGTGCAGAGAGGAAGGCTGGGTGCAGAGAGGAAGGCTGGGTGCAGAGAGGACGGCTGGGTGCAGAGAGGACGGCTGGGTGCAGAGAGGACGGCTGGGTGCAGAGAGGACGGCTGGGTGCAGAGAGGACGGCTGGGTGCAGAGAGGACGGCTGGGTGCAGAGAGGACGGCTGGGTGCAGAGAGGATTCTGGGTGCAGAGAGGAAGGCTGGGTGCAGAGAGGAAGGCTGGGTGCAGAGAGGACGGCTGGGTGCAGAGAGGACGGCTGGGTGCAGAGAGGACGGCTGGGTGCAGAGAGGACGGCTGGGTGCAGAGAGGACGGCTGGGTGCAGAGAGGACGGCTGGGTGCAGAGAGGACGGCTGGGTGCAGAGAGGACGGCTGGGTGCAGAGAGGACGGCTGGGTGCAGAGAGGACGGCTGGGTGCAGAGAGGACGGCTGGGTGCAGAGAGGAAGGCTGGGTGCAGAGAGGAAGGCTGGGTGCAGAGAGGAAGGCTGGGTGCAGAGAGGAAGGCTGGGTGTAGAGAATGGGAAAGAGAAATGGGGCTTGTTCTCTTCTGATCTTTCTCCTCTCTCTCTCTCATGGCTCATCCTGTCTTCATCCTTTTATCTTCTACTGTTTCTCCATTTCCCTCACTCTTCTTCTTTCTGAATAAAGAAGATACGTCAGCCTTTATTTTTATCCTCAGTTCTACTGATGTGTCCACACACTCAGTTCCCCCTCCTGCCCGCTCTCTCAGCAGCTACTCTTCCTGGGGTCCAGCCAAATGAAGGCAGTTTATACAATTTTAAACACATTACAACACATTCACAGACTGTGTGCCCTCAGGCCCCTACTCCACCACTACCACATATATACAGTACAAAATCCATGTGTACATGTGTGTATAGTGTGTGTGTATAGTGTGTGTGTGTATAGTGTGTGTGTATAGTGCGTATAGTGTGTATAGTGTGTATAGTGCGTGTGTATATAGTGTGTGTGTGTATAAGACCAGATCAAGAACAGGGTCAAAGCATTACCTGGTTCGAATCCCCGAGCAGACTAGGTGAATACTCTGTCGATGTGCCCTTGAGCAAGGCACTTAAACCTAATTGCTCATGTAATTCGCTCTGGAAAAGAGCGTCTGCTAAATGAGTCAAATGCAAATGCATCATCTGCTCTCAGCCTGTGGCAGATATCCTAATAATTGGAACAAAGAGAGAAGTGATAAGAGAGATTAGGAATGAGTGATGCATGGCAGGGAGCGAGGGAAGGGAGAGGCAGGGAGCGAGGGAAGGGAGAGGCAGGGGGCGAGGGAAGGGAGAGGCAGGGGGCGAGGGAAGGGAGAGGCAGGGGGCGAGGGAAGGGAGAGGCAGGGGGCGAGGGAAGGGAGAGGCAGGGGGCGAGGGAAGGGAGAGGCAGGGGGCGAGGGAAGCGAGAGGCAGGGGGCGAGGGAAGCGAGAGGCAGGGGGCGAGGGAAGCGAGAGGCAGGGTGCGAGGGAAGCGAGAGGCAGGGAAAGAGAGAAGCGAGAGGCAGGGAGCGAGGGAAGGGCGAGGCAGGGGGCGAGGGAAGGGAGAGGCAGGGGGCGAGGGAAGGGAGAGGCAGGGGGGAGGGCAGGGGGAGGGAAGGGAGAGGCAGGGGGCGAGGGAAGGGAGAGGCAGGGGGCGAGGGAAGGGAGAGGCAGGGGCGAGGGAAGGGAGAGGCAGGGGGCGAGGGAAGGGAGAGGCAGGGGCGGAGGGGGGCGAGGGAAGGGGAGAGGCAGGGGGCGAGGGAAGGGAGAGGCAGGGGGCGAGGGAAGGGAGAGGCAGGGGGCGAGGGAAGGGAGAGGCAGGGGGCGAGGAAGGGAGAGGCAGGGGGCGAGGGAAGCGAGAGGCAGGGGGCGAGGGAAGCGAGAGGCAGGGGGCGAGGGAAGCGAGAGGCAGGGGGCGAGGGAAGCGAGAGGCAGGGGGCGAGGGAAGCGAGAGGCAGGGGGCGAGGGAAGCGAGAGGCAGGGGGCGAGGGAAGCGAGAGGCAGGGAGCGAGGGAAGCGAGAGGCAGGGAGAGAGGGAAGCGCGAGGCAGGGAGCGAGGGAAGGGCGAGGCAGGGAGCGAGGGAAGGGCGAGGCAGGGAGCGAGGGAAGGGCGAGGCAGGGAGCGAGGGAAGGGCGAGGCAGGGAGCGAGGGAAGGGCGAGGCAGGGAGCGAGGGAAGGGCGAGGCAGGGAGCGAGGGAAGGGCGAGGCAGGGAGCGAGGGAAGGGAGCGAGGGGAGCGAGAGGCAGGGGGCGAGGGAAGCGAGAGGCAGGGGGCGAGGGAAGCGAGAGGCAGGGGGCGAGGGAAGCGAGAGGCAGGGAGCGAGGGAAGCGAGAGGCAGGGAGCGAGGGAGGGGAGCAAGAGGCAGGGAGCGAGAGGCAGGGAGCGAGAGGCAGGGAGCGAGAGGCAGGGAGCGAGAGGCAGGGAGCGAGGGGCAGGGAGCGAGGGGCAGGGAGCGAGGGGAAGGGAGCGAGAGGCAGGGAGCGAGAGGCAGGGAGCGAGAGGCAGGGAGCGAGAGGCAGGGAGCGAGAGGCAGGGAGCGAGAGGCAGGGAGCGAGGGAAGGGAGCGAGGGAAGGGAGCGAGGGAAGGGAGCGAGAGGCAGGGAGCGAGGGAAGGGAGGGAGAGGCAGGGAGCGAGAGGCAGGGAGAGGCAGGGAGCGAGAGGCAGGGAGAGGCAGGGAGCGAGGGAAGGGAGAGGCAGTGAGCGAGGGAAGGGAGAGGCAGGGAGCGAGGGAAGGGAGAGGCAGTGAGCGAGGGAAGGGAGAGGCAGGGAGCGAGGGAAGGGAGGGAGAGGCAGGGAGCGAGAGGCAGGGAGAGGCAGGGAGCGAGAGGCAGGGAGAGGCAGGGAGCGAGGGAAGGGAGAGGCAGTGAGCGAGGGAAGGGAGAGGCAGGGAGCGAGGGAAGGGAGAGGCAGTGAGCGAGGGAAGGGAGAGGCAGGGAGCAAGGGAAGGGAGAGGCAGGGAGCGAGGGAAGGGAGAGGCAGGGAGCGAGGGAAGGGAGAGGCAGGGAGCGAGAGAAGCGAGAGGTAGGGAGCGAGAGGCAGGGATTGAGGGAAGCGAGAGTCAGGGAGCGAGAGGCAGGGAGCGAGAGGCAGGGAGCGAGAGGCAGGGAGTGAGGGAAGCGAGAGTCAGGGAGTGAGGCAAAGAAAAAGAGTGATGTAGTGAGGAAGAGGGGAGAGATATGAAATAGACCTAATGCTGGCAAGAAGTGCAAAGTTGTTTGACAAGCTGTGATTGGCTACAGCTCAGCAGATACATTACCGGCAGCTTGGGATATGCATTTAGGATGGGATATACAGCCAGAAGAGGACTGGCCACCCCTCATAGCCTGGTTCCTCTCTAGGTTTCTTCCTAGGTTTTTGGCCTTTCTAGGGAGTTTTTCCTAGGGAGTTTTTCCTAGCCACCGTGCTTCTTTCACATGCATTGCTTGCTGTTTGGGGTTTTAGGCTGGGTTTCTGTACAGCACTTTGAGATTTCAGCTGATATACGAAGGGCTATATAAATAAATGTGATTTGATTTAAACGAGTGTCATCCAAAATGAAGCTTATTGTGCCAACAGCATTATATGATGTACTGTTTTAGCTTTTGTTTCAGGTGTAATATACGTGTCTTAATGTGTTTAGACCCAAGGAAAAGTAGCTGCTGCCTTGACAGGAACTAATGGGGATCCATAATAAACCCCAGGAAGAGTAGCTGCTGCCTTGGCAGGAACTAATGGGGATCCATAATAAACCCCAGGAAGGGTAGCTGCTGCCTTGACAGGAACTAATGGGGATCCATAATAAACCCCAGGAAGAGTAGCTGCTGCCTTGGCAGGAACTAATGGGGATCCATAATAAACCCCAGGAAGAGTAGCTGCTGCCTTGACAGGAACTAATGGGGATCCATAATAAACCCCAGGAAGAGTAGCTGCTGCCTTGGCAGGAACTAATGGGGATCCATAATAAACCCCAGGAAGAGTAGCTGCTGCCTTGACAGGAACTAATGGGGATCCCTAACAAACCCCGGGAAGAGTATCTGCTGCCTTGGCAGGAACTAATGGGGATCCCTAACAAACCCCAGGAAGAGTAGCTGCTGCCTTGGCAGGAACTAATGAGGATCCCTAACAAACCCCAGGAAGAGTAGCTGCTGCCTTGGCAGAAACTAATGAGGATCCCTAACAAACCCCAGGAAGAGTAGCTGCTGCCTTGGCAGGAACTAATGGGGATCCATAATAAACCCCAGGAAGAGTAGCTGCTGCCTTGACAGGATCTAATGGGGATCCATAACAAACCCCAGGAAGAGTAGCTGCTGCCTTGGCAGGAACTAATGGGGATCCATAATAAACCCCAGGAAGAGTAGCTGCTGCCTTGACAGGAACTAATGGGGATCCATAATAAACCCCAGGAAGAGTAGCTGCTGCCTTGACAGGATCTAATGGGGATCCATAACAAACCCCAGGAAGAGTAGCTGCTGCCTTGGCAGGAACTAATGGGGATCCATAATAAACCCCAGGAAGAGTAGCTGCTGCCTTGACAGGAACTAATGGGGATCCATAATAAATACAAATACAAATTGAATTCAGACTAATAGCGGTTCTGCTGAATGATGGTGTTTACACAGTCTATACAGTCCAGGTCAAGTAGGTTATCTTTATGCAAATATCATATATGGTCCCATAGAATTAATGTGGAACGGAAGTGATTCACAAGGCCTGGACTGTAGTTGACTAGGCTACTGCAAAAAATATATTTGGGGAATAGCCTATGACTTAAAACAGTACACTGTAACAAATTGCTGTAAATTTACAGCAACACATTCACAGTTAGCTACTGTAATTCTATATGTTTCACAGTTAGGTACTGTAATTATATATTACAGTACAGTACTGTAAAAAGCAATGTATTATGAGGGCTCAATGGTGCTCCGCTACACTGCTGTAAAATCGTACAATACAATTTTACAGTAAATACTGTATTACCCTGTATATTTACAGCAGCATACTGTGAATTATGCTGCATTGTCGGAAAATGTTGTGGGCAGCGAAATAATCTCTGGCTCATTAACTATTCTGGTGGATCTGCAAGTCTGCAAATCAAGCATGTTTCATGGCTTTGTTGGCCCGTGTATGCTCGGTCTCAACCAATCACTTACTTATTGATTATGTTCAACTGACAAGTTCAGTTCTTATTGAATTATGGGGACATGGACATGACAGTCTACGGGCCTTGAAAGTCACCACATTCTAAAAGGAAAACATAATATGTAACGCTTGAATGAGGAAATCAATAAAACCTAATTGCCTGCATAAACAAGGTTAAGTGATCCCTAATCAGTATTGCAACCTACAAAGAACAAATTGCATTGCATTGATGACAGCCGAAATCTACTGACTTCTATTTATGGTTAATTTATTACATTGTAACCCATTGTTTGCAATCACCAACAGACCACTGTGCAGAGCATTTGGTTTTTCTTGCAACATTGTGACAACAGCAGGGAAATGCTTTTCCCCATCCACGTCCCAAAGGCCCTAGAAATCCCTAAAAATAAATTCATGTCAGAAAGTAGCAAAATATTCAATCGCGGTTGCACATTTCGAAGAGCACTGCCATTACTATTACTATTTGTCAAGTTGCACGGACAAATGTACCTTCGCATACGGATCTAGAAGCCTTCCATCATAAAGGCCTTTGTTTGGGAAGAATATCTGAGCTCGCCAATAACGAACCGCTACCCGGTGCATTGACATAGGGGATGCGGTTGGCTGCAAACGGCGTTCCCATATGCGTCGTTACTTACCCGATTCGAGATCTTGCTGGTCGTACCATGGCTCTTCCTCGTCGGTGACAAATTCCTCCATTCCTAGCATCGAGACACGGATACCACCATCCGCCTTGTCCTGGAACCCAGCAAAGACGTGTCTACCAGCCGGCTACACATTCAGGCACACACCCAATTCCGCTGTCCGCCCGCCTCTGGAATAACGTCAGCTCATCTTTCTTCAGATTCTGAACGCAGCCGCCACACTCGAATGAGGAAAGAGCTGTGACGTTAACCGATGAAGCAGGCTAAATATATATATATTTTTCTTGGCAGCAGATTAAACAAAATGACACATAAAGACAAGAGACTCGAACACTGTTTTAAACCATGCAGTGTGAATTGCCCAATTATTGTTTCTTATAGACCCCTTTCTAGTACACGACACACTGACGTCATGCACAGATGCGCGAGACTCTTGGCTGCAGTAAGAAAGCCATGGCCATCTGCACCCATTCAATATAGCCTAGATTTACGGTTCTATTTCTTCTAAACAAAATCACTTTCTGGGGGTTCTCATACGCTTACACTGATGATTTGATTCCAGCTTGAACAGTCACTAAGATTGTTTGGTTGTGATCTTTGCAAAATAACTATTTTGGATGCATTAGTTGTTAGCTAGAATGCTAACGCTCATTGACATAGGCTGTAGCAAAAGCTAGCCAAAGAGCCATTTTACTGGTTGGTGTTGAACTGTTTTTGTAAAAGTATAATGCAGTTGATTTGCGATGATGACAAACATTATACTAAGCAGGACATTCATACGATTCCAATTAGAATCCCAAAGTAGTGTGAAATGCACTCATAAGCAACATGTAAATAGATGGATTTTTCTTTGCCTTCGCTCTATAAGTTGGTGTTCTGCCACCAACTTGCGTGCATCACCCTCACGCGGCAGTGTTTGCAAACTCAGAAACAGGTCTGTTCGGGGCTTTGTTTGGTCTAAAGTAAAACAGGGTTGTTAACACATGTGTGTTTCTGTCTCTGTTACTCCCACCTCTCGCTCTCTCTCAATCCCCCGTCCCATCCTGTTCTAAGAACCGCTAGTGAGAGAATGTGTAGTTTACAGACGTGGCAGATGTCTCAATTGTCTCTCCCTCTTCCTCCTTTCCTAACACTATTACAAACGGGGCACAGCAGAGCGGATGTTTTGACTGTGCACAGCAGATATCAGATCGGAATTTTAACACAGACAGTTTTACATTTAACACTTTCTTAGAAATTATGTGTTCAACTAACACTTTTCAAAGTGCTGATAGACTAACACCCTGAGAGTGTGTCCCTAACTCCGACTTAAATTAACACAGTAACTTGTTTTGGGGTGTTGTTTTAACACTGTAGGGTGTGAAGCCTTATTTACATATTGATTTCCCAGGGTGCCTTTCCAGTAAATGTTTGAGTTACCAGTAACACCTATGACTGTGTTTGCTAGTCACAGATACATTGTTGTTGCTTTCAGTCACGTAGCCTTGACCAAGTGAGTGACCAAGTCTTAATGACAATACATGACATATATCATAAAGACATACTAAATTTCAAACCCACTGGTGTTAACCCCTCTAGAATCAACACTCAGAAATAACACTGGTGTTAACCCCACCAGAATCAACACTGAAATATAACACTGGTGTTAACATCACTAGAATCAACACTCAGATATAACACTGGTGTTAACCCCACTAGAATCAACACTCAGATATAACACTCGTGTTAACCCCACCAGAATCAACACTCAGATATAACAGGCCTACACATACACTATTATGCTACATGCAAGAAATTCATGCATTGAAATACATCACGTTGTAGCTGTGTTGCCCGAGGGCCAATTGAGTAGCAGTGAATCACGCTATTGAGTATCATTCACATCCCCTGAATTACCCCCCAGGTGTGCAGCAGAGCAGACAATATGTAATGTCACGTTTGAGTATTACACACATACATCACCACCAGGGGGCAATCCAACCTTTCAGTTCCACCAACCACCACCAAAACAGTCAGCTTGATGTGGTTCTCTCTCAGGCTCTGAGCTGTTATTACTCAGATCACTTTGCCCAATGAAAGTCTTAGCTTTGTGGGGGGTAATGGCAGCAGGATTGTATTGATGGAGAAGAGCCAGCCACAGCTAACTAATCTTGCTTTGTGACATAGGAGGATGTAAATCGCTCCGCTGATCTAAGGTCAGTTGTTCGGTTTTCTCCCCAGGGTTGGGGAGGGTGAGCTGGTCCTAGATCTGTGCATACGGGCCCAGTCCTACTCCCTAGGTCAGGGTGAAGACAGGACATTATACACAGTATTAGAATAGAGATCTGAGAATTCTGTCTGTGGGGATGTCATCCTATAGGTCACAGCATTGGCTGACAGAGGGACGCTACATCAGAGCCATTTGATCACCAATGTGCCTACAGTGATACGTATGCATGGTGGGAAATAACACACTTTACACTTTACTTTATACAAATAATTTGAATTGCAAAGCTGCTCAACTCTTCTTGACTGTTGTCTACAAAGCCAGTCTGAATCCAGCTGCTCTGATTTATAAAAAGAGGGAGGGAGGCTGGTATGAATGAAGCCTTTCTGCTCTCGTCTCGTTTCGTCTCTCTCTTCTCTGGAGGGAGGGGGGTGAGGGACGTGGCACTTCCCCATACAGTACCAACACGCTACACAACTCCTACAGTAAACGTCTGGTCGACTGTAACACCGTCACCAAGAGTAGACTGTATCACACATGATTAATACATTATACAACCATTGACCTGCCAGACGATCAGTCCTGTCTGAACCCTGAATGTCATCACAGCATCATTTACAACAACAGCTGAAGCTTTACTAAGTACCTACGTACCCTGCCCACTCTGCCGGTAGGAGAGGATACCCAAGTAAGGAAGGAGAATTGGAAAGGGAGAGGAGTGCTAAAATAATCAGCAATGGTTTTGTGATGAATCCTTCCTACTATTATATGTAATGCGATACAGTATTTACACCTGATCATACTATTACACCCCTCCTTATTCCATGAAGAGCTTCTGGCCTGCAGTGCGCTGGGTGTGTCTGGTCCCAAATCATCAATGTCATACAACTCTCCTTCCATGGCCTCCAACTGCTCTTAAATACAATAAAACTAAATGCATGCTCTTCAACCGTTCGCTGCCTGCACCTGCCCGCCCGTCCAGCATCACTACTCTGGACGGTTCTGACTTAGAATATGTGGACAACTACAAATACCTAGGTGTCTGGTTAGACTGTAAACTCTCCTTCCAGACTCACATCAAACATCTCCAATCCAAAATTAAATCTAGAATTGGCTTCCTATTTCGCAACAAAGCATCCTTCACTCATGCTGCCAAACATACCCTTGTAAAACTGACCATCCTACCGATCCTCGACTTCGGCGATGTCATTTACAAAATAGCCTCCAACACTCTACTCAACAAACTGGATGCAGTCTATCACAGTGCTTTGGCCGCCTCTCCTTCCAGTTCTCTGCTGCCAATGACTGGAACGAACTACACAAATCTGAAACTGGAAACACTTATCTCCCTCACTAGCTTTAAGCACCAGCTGTCAGAGCAGCTCACAGATTACTGCACCTGTACATAGCCCATCTATAATTAGCCCAAACAACTACCTCTTCCCCTACTGTATTTATTCATTTATTTAGCTCCTTTGCACTCCAGTATTTCTACTTTGCACATTCATCCACTGCAAATCTACCATTCCAGTGTTTTACTTGCTATATTGTATTTACTTTGCCACCATGGCCTATTATTGCCTTTACCTCCCTTATCTCACCTCATTTGCTCACATTGTATATAGACTTATTTTTCTACTGTATTATTAACTGTATGTTTGTTTATTCCATGTGTAACTCTGTGTTGTAGTATGTGTCGAACTGCTTTGCTTTCTCTTGGCCAGATCGCAATTGTAAACGAGAACTTGTTCTCAACTTGCCTACCTGGTTAAATAAAGGTGAAATAAAAAATACATTTAAAAAATCCTCACCACTTTGGGTGAAGCCTGAGTGCTGAATCAATTTGGTTCTTTACCCTAAATCACTGTGATGGCTAGAGTTGGAACCAAAAGTTCACTGCTCTGCGCAGCCTGGCTCACACAGCCCTGGCAGCCTCCAGTAGTAGTATTAAAGTACCACAAACAGCATGGTACAGTGCAGACTCAGGCTCTGGATACAGAGAGAATATTCTAGGTCTCAGACTCTGGATACAGAGAACTAGATAGGAACAGCCCCCCCCCCCCCCCCCCCCCCACACACACAGAGAACCCCACAGTTCCCTGTGCCATTACCATACACACACTCCCTGCCTGGGCAGTCCGTGTCAGAGGCCCAGTGCGTTTGACATCATCAGGGGTTAAAGGGTTAATTAAGATGATATAACCGCCACAGTCTGGCCCAGACAAAAGCCTGGATGATACTGATTCAACTCAACAGGCTGCTGCTACTGCAGCTGTGGCTTCCATTCACCCTTCCCCAAACTGACCTGATCCCACAGAGGTCAGTGCAGATCAGCCCATTGTTGCTCTGCATTCTTATGGGTTCTGTATCTTCATTGTTACCCCTACTGCAACCTTCCAACTTTCACCCCACTCTCCCCAGTGTACATTCTTCCAACTTTCACCCCACTCTCCCCAGTGTACATTCTTCCAACTTTCACCGCACTCTCCCCAGTGTACATTCTTCCAACTTTCACCCCACTCTCCCCAGTGTACATTCTTCCAACTTTCACCGCACTCTCCCCAGTGTACATTCTTCCAACTTTCACCGCACTCTCCCCAGTGTACATTCTTCCAACTTTCACCCCACTCTCCCCAGTGTACATTCTTCCAACTTTCACCGCACTCTCCCCAGTGTACATTCTTCCAACTTTCACCGCACTCTCCCCAGTGTACATTCTTCCAACTTTCACCGCACTCTCCCCAGTGTACATTCTTCCAACTTTCACCGCACTCTCCCCAGTGTACATTCTTCCAACTTTCACCCCACTCTCCCCAGTGTACATTCTTCCAACTTTCACCCCACTCTCCCCAGTGTACATTCTTCCAACTTTCACCCCACTCTCCCCAGTGTACATTCTTCCAACTTTCACCCCACTCTCCCCAGTGTACATTCTTCCAACTTCACCCCACTCTCCCAAGTGTACATTCTTCCAACTTTCACCCCACTCTCCCCAGTGTACATTCTTCCAACTTTCACCCCACTCTCCCCAGTGTACATTCTTCCAACTTTCACCCCACTCTCCCCAGTGTACATTCTTCCCAACTTTCACCCCAACTCTCCCAGTGTACATTCTTCCAACTTTCATCACCGCACTCTCCCCAGTGTACATTCTTCCAACTTTCACCGCACTCTCCCCAGTGTACATTCTTCCAACTTTCACCCCACTCTCCCCAGTGTACATTCTTCCAACTTTCACCCCACTCTCCCCAGTGTACATTCTTCCAACTTTCAACCCCACTCTCCCCAGTGTACATTCTTCCAACTTTCACCCCACTCTCCCCAGTGTACATTCTTCCAACTTTCACCCCACTCTCCCAAGTGTACATTCTTCCAACTTTCACCCCACTCTCCCCAGTGTACATTCTTCCAACTTTCACCCCACTCTCCCCAGTGTACATTCTTCCAACTTTCCACCCCACTCTCCCCAGTGTACATTCTTCCAACTTTCACCGCACTCTCCCCAGTGTACATTCTTCCAACTTTCTCACCCCACTCTCCCAGTGTACATTCTTCAACTTTCACCCCACTCTCCCCAGTGTACATTCTTCAACTTCACCCCACTCTCCCCAGTGTACATTCTTCCAACTTTCACCCCACTCTCCCCAGTGTACATTCTTTCAACTTTCACCCCACTCTCCCCAGTGTACATTCTTCCAACTTTCACCCCACTCTCCCCAGTGTACATTCTTCCAACTTTACCCCACTCTCCCCAGTGTACATTCTTTCAACTTTCACCCCACTCTCCCCAGTGTACATTCTTCCAACTTTCACCCCACTCTCCCCAGTGTACATTCTTCCAACTTTCACCCCACTCTCCCCAGTGTACATTCTTCCAACTTTCACCCCACTCTCCCCAGTGTACATTCTTTCAACTTTCACCCCACTCTCCCCAGTGTACATTCTTCCAACTTTCACCCCACTCTCCCCAGTGTACATTCTTCCAACTTTCACCCCACTCTCCCCAGTGTACATTCTTTCAACTTTCACCCCACTCTCCCCAGTGTACATTCTTCAACTTTCACCCCACTCTCCCCAGTGTACATTCTTCCAACTTTCACCCCACTCTCCCCAGTGTACATTCTTCCAACTTTCACCCCACTCTCCCCAGTGTACATTCTTCCAACTTTCACCCCACTCTCCCCAGTGTACATTCTTCCAACTTTCACCCCACTCTCCCAAGTGTACATTCTTCCAACTTTCACCCCACTCTCCCCAGTGTACATTCTTCCAACTTTCATTCTATGAATTTGAATCCTGTTTCACTATTTAACGTTACCCGAATATCTCTCTCTCTCTCTTTTCTCTCTCTCTTTCTTTCTTTCTTTCTCTCTTTCTCTCTCTCTTTCTCTCTCTCTCTGTCTCTCTCTGTCTCTCTCTTTCTCTCTCTCTCTTTCTCTCTCTCTGTCTCTCTCTGTCTCTGTCTCTCTCTCTCTCTCTCTCTCTCTCTCTCTCTCTCTCTCTCTCTCTCTCTCTCTTTCTCTCTATCTGTCCTCTCTCTGTCTCTGTCTCTCTCTGTCTCTCTCTTTCTCTCTCTCTCTTTCTCTCTCTCTCTCTGTCTCTCTCTTTCTCTCTCTCTCTTTCTCTCTCTCTCTGTCTCTCTCTTTCTCTGTCTCTCTCTCTGTCTCTCTCTTTCTCTCTCTCTGTCTCTCGCTCGCTCTCTCTCTCTATTCTATTCTATTCTGTATTCTGTGAGAAGTGTTCCATCTATTCTTTCCACTGAGCTGTGGTGTCTGTCTTCCAATGAGTTATGCAACAGTACAGTGAGTAGGCCAGCAGAACTGAGAACAGCCTTTCACATGAAGGATGGCAGAAACACACACAGTTAGATTTCCATCTTTGGCATACCCACATTCACACCACCTCCTATCTGTTCTGGCTGTTCTGTCTGTCCTGTCTGTTCTGTCTGTCCTGTCTGTTCTGTCTGTTCTGACTGTTCTGTATGTTCTGTCTGTCCTGTCTGTTCTGTCTGTTCTGTCTGTCCTGTCTGTTCTGTCTGTCCTGTCTGTTCTGTCTGTTCTGTCTGTCCTGTCCTGTCTGTTCTGTCTGTCCTGTCTGTTCTGTCTGTTCTGTCTGTTCTGTCTGTTCTGTCTGTTCTGTCTGTCCTATCTGTTCTGTATGTTCTGTCTGTCCTGTCTGTCCTGTCTGTTCTGTCTGTTCTGTCTGTCCTGTCTGTTCTGTCTGGTCTGTCTGTCCTGTCTGTCCTGTCTGTTCTGTCTGTCCTGTCTGTTCTGTCTGTTCTGTCTGTCCTGTCCTGTCTGTTCTGTCTGTCCTGTCTGTTCTGTCTGTTCTGTCTGTCCTATCTGTTCTGTCTGTCCTGTCTGTTCTGTCTGTCCTGTCTGTCCTGTCTGTTCTGTCTGTCCTATCTGTTCTGTATGTTCTGTCTGTCCTGTCTGTCCTGTCTGTTCTGTCTGTTCTGTCTGTTCTGTCTGTCCTGTCTGTTCTGTCTGTCCTGTCTGTTCTGTCTGTCCTATCTGTTCTGTCTGTTCTGTCTGTTCTGTCTGTCCTGTCTGTTCTGTCTGTCCTGTCTGTCCTGTCTGTTCTGTCTGTCCTGTCCTGTCTGTTCTGTCTGTCCTGTCTGTTCTGTCTGTTCTGTCTGTTCTGTCTGTTCTGTCTGTCCTATCTGTTCTGTATGTTCTGTATGTTCTGTCTGTTTTGTCTGTTCTGTCTGTTCTGTCTGTCCTGTCTGTTCTGTCTGGTCTGTCTGTCCTGTCTGTCCTGTCTGTTCTGTCTGTCCTGTCTGTTCTGTCTGTCCTGTCTGTCCTGTCCTGTCTGTTCTGTCTGTCCTGTCTGTTCTGTCTGTTCTGTCTGTCCTATCTGTTCTGTCTGTCCTGTCTGTTCTGTCTGTCCTGTCTGTTCTGTCTGTCCTGTCTGTTCTGTCTGTTCTATCTGTCCTATCTGTTCTGTCTGTCCTATCTGTTCTGTCTGTCCTGTCTGTTCTGTCTGTCCTGTCTGTTCTGTCTGTCCTGTCTGTTCTGTCTGTTCTATCTGTCCTATCTGTTCTGTCTGTCTGTTCTGTCTGTCCTATCTGTCCTGTCTGTTCTGTCTGCCCTATCTGTCCTGTCTGTTCTGTCTGTTCTGTCTGTCCTATTGGATGACAGTGGGCTTGACAATGAAGTAATAATATGACACTATGAGAGGATGAGAAGGGGAGGAGAGGAGGAGATGAGGAGAGGAGGAGACGAGGAGAGGAGGAGGAGAGGAGGAAAGGAAAAGAGGAGAGGTGAGGTGAGAGCATTATTCACTGTGGCTTTGCCAGAAAAGATGTAATACGTCGATAAGTAACATGGTCATGTAATCCTGTGTGTAAAGGGAAATGCAGGGAACAAAAGGGCATTTAAGGACCATGGAGACATTCTAAAAGAATATAGGGAATTCTTTCCTGCATAACATTCTTTCTCATTTTCCTGCATGCACCAACAACAGAAAGTCAAATGAGATAAATAAAAGTTTGCATACTTTCACCCAGTTGAAAGATCACTCTGCCTCTGACTGACCAACACACAGGCCTCATTCCCTGTACCTCAGGGTTCTTTTACAGAGAACAAACACAAACAGACCGGAGCCACATTGTTCTCTGTTTCGTTGTCAGGAACCCTTCCGTAGGGATGTACGATGGAATAGCAAGAAAAGGAAGAACACAGGGGAGCCTTTTAAGTGGGAAAATACACATTTATCTTCAAAACAGTTCCAGCTTTACTGTGCCTCTTGAAGTTGACTTGGGTTTTATATTCATGGTCGTAGACTGCAGTACTCGCTTTAGTATCATGTTGACATTGAGAAGTGCAAGAGAACTATTGAAATCAATAACTAATACACCAATACACACACATCCTATGTCCCACTCTTCAGGAATACGTGTGTCAGGTGGCAGACGACCAGACGGATGGAGCATGCACACACACACACACACACACACACACACACACACACACACACACACACACACACACACACACACACACACACACACACACACACACACACACACACACACACACACACACACACACACACACACACACACACACACACAGCCCTCACCCCTTGTTCTTTTGCTGTAGAAGGAGATTGGTCTCCACGGTGACCAAGGACAAAAAAAGAACAGCTGGCCTCCAGAGAAGAGAGAGACAGAGAAAGGGAGAGGGAGAGGAAGAGAGAGAGAGAGAGATGGAGGGGGGTGTAGAATGAGAGGGTGTGTGTAAGGAAGAGAAAACAGAGAGAGTGAATGAGTTTCGAAAGACGGCACCAGGAGAGAGCGAGAGAGGGGGAGTAGAGGCAGAGAATCGGGAGAGAGTTACTGCAGGAGACTACAGAGAAAGAGGGTAGAAGAGGCAGAGAAACGGGAGAGAGTTACTGCAGGAGACTACAGAGAGAGAGGGTAGAAGAGGCAGAGAAACGGGAGAGAGTTACTGCAGGAGACTACAGAGAGAGAGAGTAGAAGAGGCAGAGAAACGGGAGAGAGTTACTGCAGGAGACTACAGAGAGAGAGGGTAGAAGAGGCAGAGAAACGGGAGAGAGTTACTGCTGGAGACTACAGAGAGAGAGGGTAGAAGAGGCAGAAGACGAGTGCAGCATTAGAAAGTGAACACAGACTTTTAAAGAGAGGAAAACTGTTGTGAAGACAGACAGACTGACAACCCAGTGAACTACAGATACAGAGACGTCAAAGGACAAAAGACAATATTTTAGTCCAACTGGAAAACTGGAGCAAGTTAATAATTAGGTGAAGAGCCAGAACAGCGGAGATGAGACCACACGAACGAGAGGAGTAAGAAGACAGGGAGGGTGAAAGAGAGAGAGAAAAGATATCGATCCCAGAGCTTTGGGAACCATTAAGTTGTTTGTGTTTTTATTTTGCTTTGATGCTGTTTGTCAGTGTTTTTAATGAACATTTGAGAAACTTTGGGAGAAGTAGATCCAATCTGTACTGAAGTTGGAGAGACAAACTTGCCAAACTCCGCATGTAAACTCATTCACTCCAAAGGTAAGATTTGTGATACAGTAAAGTTGCCCTGTCAGTGATGTTTTGTTGTTTATGTGTATATAATTTACACTCATGTCTATTAGACACGGAGAAGCTGTTGTTAAGTAATAGGACAAAACATAGTTGGTGAAAATTGTTTGTTTCTTTGTTTGTTACATAAAAACTTCAACATTGCAGATATTCAAAGTTAAAGTAGGCTTTCAGCGACACCTTTAGGGTCTCTTCAGACATTCACATAGATAACACAAACCAGGAGAGTAGGAGAGGGGACAAGGACAGAGAGATAAGGGGGAGACAGAGAGAGACAGAGTGGTGGGAGACAGAGAGAGAGGGGGGCGATACATAGAGACAGAGTGGGGGGAGACAGAGAGAGAAGGGGGAGATAAGGGGGAGACAGATAGAGACAGAGTGGGGGGAGACAGAGAGGGTGAGATAAGGGGGGAGACAGAGAGAGACAGAGTGGGGGGAGACAGAGAGAGAGAGGGGGGAGATACATAGAGACAGAGTGGGGGGAGACAGAGAGAAGGGGGAGATAAGGGGGGAGACATAGAGAGACTGGGGGGAGACAGAGAGAGATGGGGGAGATAAGGGGGGAGACAGAGAGAGACTGGGGGGAGACAGAGAGAGATGGGGGAGATAAGGGGGGAGACAGAGAGAGACAGAGTGGGTGGAGACAGAGAGATACAGAGTGGGGGGAGACAGAGAGAGAGGGTGAGATAAGGGGGGGAGACAGAGAGAGACAAAGTGGTGGGAGACAGAGAGAGAAGGGGGCGATACAGAGAGACAGAGTGGGGGGAGACAGAGAGAGAAGGGGGAGATAAGGGGGAGATAGATAGAGACAGAGTGGGGGGAGACAGAGAGGGTGAGATAAGGGGGGAGACAGAGAGAGACAGAGTGGGGGGAGACAGAGAGAGAGAGGGGGGCGATACATAGAGACAGAGTAGGGGGGAGACAGAGAGAAGGGGGAGATAAGGGGGGAGACAGAGAGAGACGGTGGGGGAGACAGAGAGAGATGGGGGAGATAAGGGGGGAGACAGAGAGAGACAGTGGGGGGAGACAGAGAGAGATGGGGGAGATAAGGGGGGAGACAGAGAGAGTAGAGGGGGAGAGAAACAACAGAGATCAGGTCATTCTTCAGAGTAACAGGTGGTTGAGACACACCTTAACAATCAGCTGAAGAGGCCCCCTCCAACACACACACACACACACACACACACACACACACACACACACACACACACACACACACAAAAACAGAGACACACACAAACACACTAACACAAACACTTACACAGAGAGAGAGAGAGAGACATACACTTAATCATAGTCCCCTCCTTCACTATGCCTTTGAGGCAAATAAAGCAAAATGATGGAACACTTAACGATGAAGGGAATACAACCAATTGAATCAGAGGATAGTGAATCATGAAACAATGAGGGAGATCACAAGACCAATCTGCCCGGACAGAAACAGACCACAGTGACAGACCAGACCACAGTGACAGACCACAGGGACAGATCACAGGGACAGACCAGACCACAGTGACAGACCACAGGGACAGATCACAGGGACAGACCAGACCACAGTGACAGACCACAGTGACAGACCACAGGGACAGACCACAGGGACAGACCAAACCACAGTGACAGACCAGACCACAGGGACAGACCACAGGGACAGACCAGACCACAGTGACAGACCACAGGGACAGACCAGAGTGACAGACCAGACAACAGTGACAGACCACAGGGACAGACCAGAGTGACAGACCAGACCACAGGGACAGACCAGAGTGACAGACCAGACCACAGTGACAGACCACAGGGACAGACCACAGGGACAGACCACAGTGACAGACCACAGGGACAGACCACAGGGACAGACCAGAGTGACAGACCACAGGGACAGACCAGACCACAGGGACAGACCACAGGGACAGACCAGACCACAGTGACAGACCACAGGGACAGACCACAGGGACAGACCACAGTGACAGACCACAGGGACAGACCACAGGGACAGACCACAGGGACAGACCACAGGGACAGACCACAGTGACAGACCACAGGGACAGACCAGACCACAGGGACAGACCAGACCACAGGGACAGACCACAGTGACAGACCACAGTGACAGACCACAGGGACAGACCACAGGGACAGACCAGACCACAGTGACAGACCACAGGGACAGACCAGACCACAGGGACAGACCACAGGGACAGACCAGACCACAGGGACAGACCAGACCACAGGGACAGACCACAGGGACAGACCAGACCACAGGGACAGACCAGACCACAGGGACCGACCAGACCACAGGGACAGACCACAGTGACAGACCAGACCACAGGGACAGACCACAGGGACAGACCACAGGGACAGACCACAGGGACAGATCACAGGGACAGACCACAGGGACAGACCAGACCACAGTGACAGACCACAGGGACAGAACAGACCACAGGGACAGACCACAGTGACAGACCAGACCACAGGAACAGACCACAGGGACAGACCAGACCACAGGGACAGACCAGACCACAGGGACCGACCAGACCACAGGGACAGACCACAGTGACAGACCAGACCACAGGGACAGACCACAGGGACAGACCACAGTGACAGACCAGACCACAGGGAAAGACCACAGTGACAGACCAGACCACAGTGACAGACCACAGGGACAGACCACAGTGACAGACCAGACCACAGGGACAGACCACAGGGACAGACCACAGTGACAGACCAGACCACAGGGACAGACCACAGTGACAGACCACAGTGACAGACCACAGGGACCGACCACAGGGACAGACAAGACCACAGTGACAGACCAGACCACAGTGACAGACCACAGGGACAGACCAGACCACAGGGACAGACCACAGGGACAGACCAGACCACAGGGACAGACCACAGGGACAGACCAGACCACAGGGACCGACCAGACCACAGGGATAGACCACAGTGACAGACCAGACCACAGGGACAGACCACAGGGACAGACCAGACCACAGTGACAGACCAGACCACAGGGACAGACCACAGGGACAGACCACAGGGACAGACCAGACCACAGGGACAGACCAGACCACAGGGACAGACCACAGGGACAGACCAGACCATAGGGACAGACCACAGGGACAGACCAGACCACAGGGACAGACCACAGGGACAGACCAGGCCACAGGGACAGACCAGACCACAGTGACAGACCAGACCACAGGGACAGACCACAGGGACAGACCAGACCACAGGGACAGACCAGACCACAGGGACAGACCAGAGCACAGTGACAGACCAGACCACAGGGACAGACCACAGGGACAGACCAGACCACAGTGACAGACCAGACCACAGGGACAGACCAGAGTGACAGACCAGACCATAGGGACAGACCACAGGGACAGACCAGACCACAGGGACAGACCACAGGGACAGACCAGACCACAGTGACAGACCAGACCACAGGGACAGACCAGAGGGACAGACCAGACCATAGGGACAGACCACAGGGACAGACCAGACCACAGGGACAGACCACAGGGACAGACCAGGCCACAGGGACAGACCAGACCACAGTGACAGACCAGACCACAGTGACAGACCAGACCACAGGGACAGACAACAGGAACAGACCAGACCACAGTGACAGACCAGACCACAGGGACAGACCAGACCACAGGGACAGACCAGACCACAGGGACAGACCAGGCCACAGGGACAGACAACAGGGACAGACCAGACCACAGGGACAGACCAGACCACAGGGATAGATCAGACCACAGTGACAGAAAAGGACGCTGTGCAGGCAGGTTGTTGTTGTACCAGACGTGACAGTGGTGTGCCACACATGGTCTCAGCCCCTAGCTGCCCTAGCAGCTTCTCACAAACAAATATAATAAGTGATTAGAGAACTAGATAAGTACAAAGGTAACACACACACACAGTCGTGTACAGCTAACCTTGTGGGGACACACAATTTAGTCCCATTCAAAATCCTATTTTCCCTAACACCTAACCCTAAACCTAACCCTAGGTCCTAACCTTTAACGTAAGTCTGACCCTAACACTAATTCTAACCTTAACCCTAAACCTAACCCTAGGTCCTAACCTTTAACGTAAGTCTGACCCTAACACTAATTCTAACACCTAACCCTAAACCTAACCCTAGGTCCTAACCTTTAACGTAAGTCTGACCCTAACACTAATTCTAACACCTAACCCTAAACCTAACCCTAGGTCCTAACCTTTAACGTAAGTCTGACCCTAACACTAATTCTAACCTTAACCCTAAACCTAACCCTAGGTCCTAACCTTTAACGTAAGTCTGACCCTAACACTAATTCTAACCTTAACCCTAAACCTAACCCTAGGTCCTAACCTTTAACGTAAGTCTGACCCTAACACTAATTCTAACCTTAACCCTAAACCCCATAGAAATAGCATTTGACCTTGTGGGTACTAACAAAATGTCCCCAGTTGGTCAAATGTTTGTTCGTTTACTATTCTTGTGAGGACACACACATTTGAGTCCAGTTCTAGTGTGTGTTGGATAGCCCACACAGAGCAGCTGCTCTAGCTGATGACAGGGCCCAGTCTGAAAAGCCCATCCTGAAATAGTACAGTTTATAATTAAACAACAGAATGACTGTTCCAGCTACACCAGGACTCCTTACACCCAGGAAACACAAACACACAGTTTTTTAACCTTTATTTAACTAGGCAAGTCAGTTAAAAACAAATTCTTATTTTCAATGACGGCCTAGGAACAGTGGGTTAACTGCCTTGTTCAGGAGCAGAAAGACAGATTTGTACCTTATCAGCTCAGGGATTTGATCTTGCAACCTTCCAGTTACTAGTTCAACACTCTAACCACTAGGCTATCTGCCACCCCAAACTGTCCATAAATACACACCAACACATGAAGTAAATCAGTACACGGATTAGAGGGAGTGGGATGAAATGAAGGAGCATATACTAAATACATATAGTGTGAAATAAATATACATAAAATATATTGATAATATAAATATACATAAAAAATATAGTATAATATAAATATAAATATACATAAAAAATACAGTATAATATACATATGCATAAAATATATAGGATAATATAAATATACATAAAAGATATAGGATAATATAAATATACATAAAATATATTGATAATATAAAAATAAATAAAATATATAGTATAATATAAATATACATCAAAATACAGTATAATATACATATACATTTACATAAAATATAGTATAATATAAATATACATAAAAGATATAGGATAATATAAATATACATAAAATCTAGTATAATATAAATATACATCAAATATATAGGAGAATATAAATATAAATAAAATATATAGTATAATATAAATATAAATAAAATATATAGTATAATATAAATATCATCAAAAATACAGTATAATATCAATATACATAAAATATACAGTATAATATACATATACATAAAATATAGGATAATATAAATATACATAAAATATAGTATAATATAAATATACATCAAATATATAGGATAATATAAATATAAATAAAATATATAGTTTAATATAAATATAAATAAAATATATAGTATAATATAAATATACATCAAAAATACAGTATAATATCAATATACATAAAATATACAGTATAATATACATATACATAAAATATAGTATAATATAAATATACATAAAATATATAGTATAATATAAATATACAAAAAATATATAGGATAATATAAATATACATAAAATATAGTATAATATAAATATATATAAAATATATAGGATAATTTAAATACAAAACATATATAGTATAATATAAATATACATACAACATATAGTATAATATAAATATACATAAAAGATAGTATAATATAAATATACATAAAATATATAGTATAATATAAATATACATACAACATATAGTACAATATAAGTATACATAAAAGATAGTATAATATAAATATACATATAATATATAGTATAATATAAATACACATAAAATATATAGGATAATATATATATATAAAATATATAGGATAATATAAAGATACAAAATATATATAATATAATATAAATATACATACAACATATAGTATAATATAAATATACATAAAATATAGTATAATATAAATATACATAAAATAAATATACATAAAATATACATAAAATATAGTATAATATAAATATACATCAAATATATAGGATAATATAAATATAAATAAAATATATAGTTTAATATAAATATAAATAAAATATATAGTATAATATAAATATACATCAAAAATACAGTATAATATCAATATACATAAAATATACAGTATAATATACATATACATAAAATATAGTATAATATAAATATACATAAAATATATAGTATAATATAAATATACAAAAAATATATAGGATAATATAAATATACATAAAATATAGTATAATATAAATATATATAAAATATATAGGATAATTTAAATACAAAACATATATAGTATAATATAAATATACATACAACATATAGTATAATATAAATATACATAAAAGATAGTATAATATAAATATACATAAAATATATAGTATAATATAAATATACATACAACATATAGTACAATATAAGTATACATAAAAGATAGTATAATATAAATATACATATAATATATAGTATAATATAAATACACATAAAATATATAGGATAATATATATATATATAAAATATATAGGATAATATAAAGATACAAAATATATATAATATAATATAAATATACATACAACATATAGTATAATATAAATATACATAAAATATAGTATAATATAAATATACATAAAATAAATATACATAAAATATACACAAAATATATAGTATAATATAAATGCACATAAAATATATAGTATAATATAAATATACATAAAATATATAGTATAATATAAATATACATACAACATAGACGGTGGAAGGTAATTGTAGAGCGTTCAGTACAAATTGCATAGTGGACTGGAAGGGTTAGGGTGTGGTTGAATGTCACATCCTGACCAGTAAAAGGGGTTGTTTGTTATTATAGTTTGGTCAGGGCATGGCAGGGGGTGTTTTTTTATGGCGTTTCGTTTTTTTTTTTGCTTAATGTTCGGTTAATGTTCTATGTTAGTGTATTTCTATGTTCGTTCTAGGTCTTCTATGTTTAGTTTATTGGGTTGACCTTCAATTGGAGGCAGCTGTTCCTCGTTGCCTCTAATTGAAGGTCCTATATAATAGGGGTGTTTTTCAATGGGATTTGTGGGTAGTTTTTTCTCTGTATAGTCATTTTGTCCTTATGAGACTGGTTTTTCGTAGTTGTTTTGGTTCAGTGTTTTGTATCACGTTCTTTCTTTAATTAAAGAATAAGATGAGCATACACATTCGCGCAGCGTTTTGGTTCACTCCATATGACGTTAATGACATTGAAGGGCTATTTTGTCCAGGGCGAGTTCGATACAAACACATAATACTGTGTCTTCACCTAAATACGTCAAAGGAAACACTGAAAAGTGTTCAGAGTAACATATGTCAGAGATTATAGATGTCTTACAGGAAAGCTCTTACAGGAAGTGTGTGTGCCTAAAGTATGTGTGCGTGTGTGCATATAAACAAACTTGTATGTATTGAAGAAATGCATCAAACCTCTAATTCTGTCCATGTCTTTGTATCATTTTCTCCTGTACGCTACAATAAGTTTGACCAACATTACCCTCTGTGTATGAGACCTGACCAGGCCAAGGGGAAATTCAAGATGGAGGTGTTGGACATCCTGAATAAGGTGTGGACTAAACTACAGAACCTCCCTCAGGCCAACTCATTGGAACTGGGGGCGTTCTTCATCATCATCCTGTTCGTCGGTGAGTCTAGGCACATTCCACATCCGTAGGCCTCAACCCTTAGACACCTCTGGTAGATCTGAAAGAAGGAAATGCCTGTAAGCAATATGGTGGAATCTCCACTTAGCCAACCGCCTGTCAATGGAGGTCTTATTGTTTTTCATTATGTTGTTATTGGCCGGATTACCGACCGGGCCCCAGTGGCCACCGAACCTCCAGAAGGGCCCCCATTGATTTTTATTTTTTAATGTCTGAGTCATTGATAGCATAGGAGCACGTCATAAAAGCCATGGCAACACAAGTTCACTTTAAAACGAATAAGCAGTCAGATCAGTGATATCGGATTGTTTCTATTTTAACTGGGTGAAACCACATGAGTTGAATTACAGTGATCACAGCAACACTAATGTAATCAGTAATCACATGTATCATGTGACATTTCAATCTGTTATTGGCAGAGCAACTAGTTAGTCTCTGTTTACATAAATGTCATGAAGCTAAATCTCTCTCTCTCTCCTTCCAGCTACATTCTTGTTTATTATTGTGCTGTCCTGCGTTCGCTGCTGTTGCTGTGGAAAGCTTAAATCCCGAGTCCAGCCCTTACAGTCTGTCTGAGGAGGAGACATTGGCCCAGTTACAATACGTAGAACATTTAAGGAAGGGAGGAAACGGCAATCCCAGGGAAGAACCAAATGAGAACCAACAAAGTATTAGAATCGCCTGGACAATGTAGCTTGGATGGGACAGACAGACTGCTCTGCAACCAGCCTGAGGAATCTGTGTGTGTATAAAGACTGATGAGCAATGGCCGACTCATTAAGACTATATAGCAATAGCTTTAAACAGACAACGACACTCTATAAACAGAGAACTGTGAACATTGCTTCTGTGCTGTTATTCTGTCTGAGGACACAAACCACTCTGAGGTTGAAAGACCCACCCAAGTTTTATCCTGCTTTCTCATGTGATTTAACCTGGAAGAGCCGATAGGTGTTTAAGTTGTGTGTTTTGTAGGTCTATAGAAGGAAGCATAAAAAAAACTCCCTCAGATTTCAATCTTGTTGTGTTTAATAAAGTTGTTTCTATGTCCAGAATGTAAAACCCATCTCTGTTCTCCTTCAAGACGACCCTATAGAAAACGTGCTGAAGTTCCGAACTTGTTTTTGTGTGGCTGTTTTCCAGTGGAAAAGACAGGACAGTCATATAGACAGTGCCCTCTGCTGGTGCAATGAGCACAATACATTTACGCAACTGGTATAATTGGTGGGCGCTTATACAGTACCTGTCCCATTTCACACATGTTCATTATATTGTTTAGTTTTTTTGCATATCCCAACTGCCCCAGAGAGTGGGGTGACCCACTATCAATGGCAATCCTGGAACAATTAGGGTTAAATGCCTTGGGCAAAGACAGATTTTTCACCTTGTCACCTCTGGGATTTGAACTAGTGACTACCGGCCCAGTGCTCTAACCTCTAGGCTGCCTGCCACCCCTGCAAAAAGTGTTGTACATTATTGATGCAGTGTTGTAGAAATAGTAGTAATATTTGTTGCCTAACAGATGGCAAATCGTGATTATCATTAGTTATACTGTTACTGTACCATCACCGATTGATTGTACATCAATCATTTGGAGTGAAACAACCTGTGTTTTGGGATTATATTCATCTGTAGTTGTCATTTGAGGAGCAACAGGTTTAGCTTTACTTAATGTTTAAGTGCAAATAAAACAGTACGTTAAAGAATGAAAAAAATTACATTGTGATTATTCTTGTTATTAATACATTGTGTCAACAGTTAAAACCTTGGGAATGTAACACTCCAATGCCTGGCTGATCCTATGTCATATCTAACTTTCCATCTATAAAACGACAAAGATTCCATCTTTACACTGGTCCAGCCTATCCCTGATACTTTCACTTCAGGTGCCAGTAACCTGCCACTCGGCGGTGTAGTGTATTGTGCAGTGGAGCATACCTTATCAGACCTTGTAGCACAGTCTCGGGCCTCACCTCCGATAGAGTCAATATTGTCGGTAAACATTAACCCAGCTGGACCTCTCTCTCCTACTGCGTCACATATTGAAAGCGCTCACAACAAGAGAACTAGTTACGGTCACTGATTAGGCTTTCGGAATCGAGAGAGAAAAATCCAGTTGGAGTTGAGAGTGAGGAAATGAGCGTACCTCACAGGATACCAAGACTCTCACACTAAAGAAGATCTTCTAGGGTCTGAAGTGGAGGGTTTATTTGGTATACAGATGCAGGGTTGGACCAGCTATTGAGTTACTAACAGAGGCCTATACATCCAGAACCCAGGTCTCACAAACTGTATTTACTGTATCCATCGCTGAGAACATTGAGAGATGGCTCTGGAAAGGTGAGTCATTGATTGGAAACTTGTTGATTAACAGATTTACATTTATATTTTACATTTTAGTAATTTAGCAGACGCTCTTATCCAGAGCAACTTACAGTCAGTGCATTCATCTGAAGATACTGTAGCTAGGTGGGACAACTGCTTATCACAGTCATAGTCAGTACATTTTTCCTCAATAAAGTAACTACCAGCAAAGTCAGAGCTAGTAAGAAAGAAAAATAATGAACAGATCTGTAACATGAAGGAAAGCCTTGTTGTTCCCGTACATAAATCCTACTGCCAGCAGGTTACAATGTGAAACAAACATCGGTGGAATTAAAGGAAAAAGGAAAAGTTGTGTATCTTTAAAACTGTAATTTGTTGTTCTATGAAAGAGCTGGTCGAACAAATCTGAAGAAATCTTCTAAATGGGCTTTCCCTGGATCATTTCAACTAAAAATACAACAAAACAACTTTGTACCACCCTTTATTTCCTGAGCCTTACCTCTGACCCCCATTTCTGACCCCTATACCTGACCCCTTTCCTCTGACCCCTATCACTGACCCCGTCCTCTGACCCCTATACCCGACCCCTTTCCTCTGACCCCTACCTCTGACCCCTACCTCTAACCCATACTTCTGACTTTTCACTCCCACTGTAGTGTTCCAGACCGCCCTGACCCGGCAGGGTCACCAGAGGACTGGGTCCAGTGGGCTGTGCAGCGCCTGCAGATGGAGCCCTGGGCGTTGGGGGGCATTGTGGTCATAGGGCTGTTCCTGCTGATGATCCTGGCCCTGGTGGTCTTCGCTCTAATATATGGCTGTTGCTGCTCACCTGGAGGGGGGAAGAGGAGGATGAAGAAGGGGGTGCTTTAGAGAAGTGTGTCCCACTCTCTATGACTGGTCTACGGCCATTTAGATTTTCTGTCTACGTCTACAATGATTTTTCCAAAAGAAAAGACTGTGCAAAAAAAGCTTCCAGCCCAAGCATTATTAATGGGACCATCATTTAAACAAACACTCTGAGGAATGTCTGAATTGGCAAGTAATTCGATCAAGTCAAGACAATAACGTTCATAAATTGATTTATGTATTTGATTATGAAAATGTGCTGTTTGATTATAATTAAATGTTGAAACTTTAAATGAATCCTTTCAGTAAATTGATTTGTGTATTTGATTATGAAATTTGCTGTTTGATTATAATTATTGTTGAAACTTTAAATGAATCCTTTCAATAAAAAATTATATGCATGCGCATATCAAAAGCGATGCTGGAAGTGACGTTGTCGTGTATAGCAGAGCCAGGATGAGTCACAAGATGGCGGTATGCCAGAATGGACTTGGAGATGGAGTCATTGAGGTTGGTAAGAGGCAGGAGAAAAAAAAGGAAGAAAGTGGAACATAAATATGGAGTAAATATGGAGGCTGAGAGTAAATATGGAGTGCTGCAGAAGGAAATTGAACATGAATTAACTGTGGTGTCAGGTGCGGTAAAGAACACAGAGTTTAAGGCTTGTCCCGATGGTGATAAAGATGTTTTTTTGCCCAGTAGGAGTGAGATTTTTGGAGAGAATGGATCCTTGCCTTCTGGCTGATCCATATGTGGTATCAGGTTGGGTGGAGAAGAGGTTGGGGAATGTTGGGTAGGTGAAAATGACTTTTTTGTGTCTCCGCCGTTAAGGGCGCTCTGCACCACGGGTCTGGGGACTGTGACTTGCTTTCCTCTCTGGAGCAGGGCGCCTTTGAAAGGAGTGATAACTGGTGTGGCGTTAAGTGTTGATGAGGGCCAACTGAAGTTGAAGATTCCCGGTGTCTGTGACGCCTGCCATTTGATGTGACGCAGACCCAGTGTAGAGCGTGGTGAAACAGAGAAGACACTGTCTGTACTATTGATGCAGAGTTTTTACCAGATAAAGTCAAGTTAGGATGTGTCCGTTAGAGCTTTTGTCCCAAACCCATTACGGTGTTTTAGGTGTCAAGTTTATGGTCATGTGGCAGCAGTGTAGTAAGGAGATTCCTAGATGTGATAAGTGTGCAGGAGGACATAAGACAAAGGAATGTGTAGTATCATTGGAAAAAGTTGTGTGTTTGAGCTGTGGGGGTATCAATGGTGCTGGAGATCAGAGGTGTCCGGTGAGAGAAAGGCAGGTTGAAGTTGCCAGGATCAGAATAGTGCAGAAGGTGTCCTATGCTGAGGCAGTGAAGAGAGTAGTTAAGGAAGATGGGTCCAGGGTGAGGGATCCTAAGAAGATCCCTGGGAGTAGAGTGATAGGAATAGCATGTGCTTCAGTAAGGTTGGTTTGTTGGCGTTCATGGCCATTGTAGTCAATTATACCGCTGGAATGGAACATAAATCACAGAGGATAGATGTTGTGGTGGCAGCTGCAGAGAAGTACTTGGGATTGCTAGGATTTACTGCAGAACAGTTGCAGAGGGTGTTTAGTGGTAGTGTGCTGTCCTCCCAGACTGTTGATCTGGAGTAAGATTAGATAGGGTTAAATATTGGAATGTGGTGGTGTGGTTTTTGTTCTTATTTTGTGAGGGCTAATAGTTGCCAGGGTCATTTTCCTTTTCCTTTCGTAGGTAGGCCGTGAATGGCCTCACACTCCAGTACAGTAGGTGACGGTGTATGCACCTAAAAGTTGGATGCGATCCGCTAACCAAATTCTAAAGAAGAAGACGTGACGTCATTGTTATGCGACCAGTGAAGAAATGGCGAGCAGCAAAAATAGTGTACTTCTCTCTTCTTTGGCGGAGTATGGAGACGACTCTGAGCCAGATTCCAACCCAGAAACCGAAGAAACAGGTAGATAATTTACTTTAGCTACTTATATCAGAGCATGTGAGCGGAGTTGAGCTGTTAGAAATCCCGCACATCGCCCATGGAGCAGTGGGCGCTTCAACACCCATCTATTTGTTGTTTTTAAAGTATTGAAACCAAACCATATGTATTTGAATGAAAAGTATTTGAATAAACATGAAAAGGGGAATGTAAGAAGCGCAACATAATTTGAAATAGGCTACATGTCATTAATTAAACAGCATATAAACACCAGGTTTAGTGTTAGGTCAGGAGCCAGACAGGAAGCCTAAGAAGGAAGGAACATGAATTATTTAGTCTATATTATTTCAAGGTTATAGCCTACGAAGAAATAAATTGTGAAGCATTTGCGAGTGATACGCAATAGGTTGGTTGGGACATAAAGCGTTCAGCATTTAAACAACATTTCTTTGTGTTAAATCATTATAGTCTATAAATTGCCCATATAGGCTGTGACTTAGAATTAAATACAAATTAAACGAAAAATTACTTAGTACGTTTTTGAATGCATTTTTACAAACACGGTTTTGGTCAGTCTGTGGCCTCAGGCTCATGCAATGGTGCCTGGAGAGCATCAGGCAAGCAGCGGAGAATATCTTCTCTTCACCTGCAGAGCCACTGGGGAGGCTAAACACCCTTTTGGACACTCTTGCCAGGCTGGGCAGAGATGCTAAACACCCTTTTGGACACTCTTGCCAGGCTGGGCAGAGATGCTAAACACCCTTTTGGACACTCTTGCCAGGCTGGGCAGAGATGCTAAACACCCTTTTGGACACTCTTGTCAGCCTGGGCAGGGATGCAGAGTTGTTTTTATTTTTCTATATGTAGGCCTAAAGGTTTTTTAGGCAAAATAACCCAATCAAAATGAAAAGCTCCTTGAACATGGGAATATGGCAGGTCTATTGGGCCAATTATGGTCTATTGTATAGATCAGGGTTTATCAACTGGTGGCCCGCTGGCCAAATATTTTTGGGCCCCCCAAATTATTAGATTGTTTTCATATTTTTATTTATTTTTTTACGACATGCAAAAAGTCCCAAATGCAATGTCCCAAGAAGCAAGTTACTCTACCTAAATAATGTAAAAGTTACATTTTAACTTCATTCATGAGGAGAGAGAATACGGGAGACAGTCAACTAATAAAGCAGGCAGCAGGCCATTTTGTGGTGCTGAAACGTAAAGCTGCACACGATCTTGTGGATGTCGGGTGAGATGGATGGGATTTTATTGCGCAGGAAGTCCGACATGTGAAAGCAGGTTCCTGCGTTCATAGAAGAAAATGAGGACTCGCAGGTGTAAGTTGATCCAAACATTGTTAGCACATAAAAACGTTTCTGTATTGTGCTGTATTCCTCTGAGCATGCCACCAAAAATGCACGTAGGGACTCGGCACTCCTGTGCGCATCCCTGATTTGGCTCGACATCTGGAATTCAATCAGCTCAGTTTGAATTGCGGCCTCATCCAGCGAGGGTATTGTTTTCATAGCAAGGCGGGAGAATTCTCCACCTGGGCGGACTGTGAGAGGATCACGTACAAATACCCTTGGGCAATGCTGTAATCTTCAAATCTGGTGGAGAAGTTGTCCCTCAGCTGCTGATGAAATCTTCCACCACCTCTGTGACAATGCTGCGGCCTTGTCCATCTGTCTGTCGTTTCGTCAGTGTGCTGAAGTGTAGTAGCCTTCCAGATGACAAGTCCAAGTCGAACAACTCATTTTTCAGAGTAAAGGCCTCAAGTTTTTCCTCAATGTACACCACTGTTTTCACTCTAACTTGTAACTGCAGATTTAACCCATTTAAGTGACAGAATATGTCAGCCAAAAAAGTAGTCTTTGTAGCTTGCAGTTAATGCTCTCTGCGTCGGGCGTCTGTCTGGGCAGGAACGCCACTTTGACAGTGCCTCATTCTAAATAAGACACACTGGCTTGGCATTGGTAAAGGATGGTGAGATGATCGCATATCTCTCTGTCCATTCTTCCCAGAAACTTCCATTTTCATTATCCACCTTTCTTTTGATACTTTCTGAGAGCAGCGTTCTCTCTTGCTATCAAGTTAATTGTTCTGAACTAATGTTGACCTTAAAAAAGGTAGTGTAGGCTACAGTAGGCTACGGTGACCTGTTTTCCTCCACCAATCAACGCACAGAGAAATAGACAAATAATATTTGAATAGAGACATCTGTGATTTTATGAGCGTAATATTATATGCTAATTATGTTCATCACCGCACTCCCTCTCTTGCTCTTGGTCCTCATCTTTGTAAGCCACATTGATTTAGCACCTGTGTGTTTTTATCAGTTTCTTTATGAAAATATTTAGCTAACTCCATGACAGTAGCTAAAGCAAGGGGCTACAGTAGCACACAAGTAGTCTACAGATGCATGCTGGGCCGGGCCTACCGGCCTACAAATAATATATGAATAGAGACATCATGTACTCTGACTGATATTGCATAGAAATGAGAATTTCACACCCAAATCTGTCCTAACTGAGACGAAAGTGGTTACCTGAAACTCGCATTGTGTAGGTTCAACAATGTTGCTGGCTAGCTACCTACCTAAATACTTTATCGATGTGTTAATGTTATTTTTCTAATGACCTTTGTCCCACAACACGGTAAACAAACACTGAATTATTATTCGTTAACTAAAACAAGGTGTTGTGTGAACCCTGTACAGGATATAGCTAACTTTCTGTGTGGATGGAAGAGGGGCATGTCATCAGCCTGCTAACGTTCCTATCTAGTATCTGAATGTGTCTCGTCCCGCAACGAGCTATTCCTCCACATTACTCCACGTTACTCCACGTTACTCCACGTTACTCCATGTTACTCCACGTTACTCGCTAGATCCCAAAAGACGGAACAGTCCGGCACCTTTTATAAATCAGTGTTGAATAAACTCTCATTTGAATTTTTAACTTATTACGTTATTTAAACTCACTCTACCGGTTGTCCGCCAAGTTCGTCATTAATATGTTATGCCGTTGGACATTTTAGAAAACATATTGACAGGTTGTCGTTGTTATTATGTAAACAGACTTTAAAAAGTTTGCATCACCTGACTGCATGCTCACGCGATATTGAGACTTGTTGAGTTTGTGCAGGCATGATTTTGCTCATGTGTCAGGTGATAGAAATCAGAAAGGCATTACCAGAAAAAAACGTGTCAATAATACTTTTCTGTGGATGTTTTTGTCTAAAATTTCCAATGGCTAAAGGACCAACCAATTTGACAACCAGTAGAGTAAATTCAAATGACAGTTTATTCAATGAGAGGCCGACCTAATCCCAGCAAGCTAGCTTGCTATTGGCTCAGAAACCCGGCAACTGAATGCTGTCATGTTTCCAACCTGATAACCAAGCTCTTTGTCATTCTGCAGAGATCCATGGGGTAGGTCTGGTGTCGGCTGCCTATGGAGAGGACGACATTGGCCGGATTGAGGATGGCGACGACAAGGCATCTGGAGACGAGGACAGTGGGGAGAGCTCCCGTAACTCCGTCGGTTCTTTTTCTCTTTCCAACTTAGTCAGTCTTTTTCACACAGCACCCTGCTAGAGGTATTTCTCAGTGTGTGTTGGGTCACTCAGGGATGTTAACCCTTTGCATTCTTGTCTTTGTAGGAAATGGAGTCTGACGAGGGGGGAGACACCGATGATTATAAGGTATTTGAACCCCCCTGATTGTCGAATGGTTTGGACCTATTTAATGTTTGTTAAGGGGTCATGGGGCTTCCCTGCATCTCAGCGCTAGAGGCATCACTGCAGACGCTGGTTCGATCCCGGGCTGTATCACGACCGGCCGTGATCGGGAGTCCCATAGGGCGGCGAGTTAGGGGAGGCCGAGGTAGGCTGTCATTGCAAATAAGATTTTTTTCTTAACTAGTTAAATAAAGGCTAATAATAATCAAGATTGTCTGGGGGGTGCAAAGAGAAGTGAAGATTGTTAACATTCCCTGTAGGTGCCACTAGGGGGGGCTGTAGATCTATTATATGATTTGTCTTTATTGGCTGATACTTGAAGTCACAAGCCTGCTATCACTATGTACTGGTGGAGTGCTAGGTGCTACTCAAACAAACAGAATCATTACAGGGCTAGGGCCACTTTAATAACATAGCATTATGTATGTGTCTGACAATTGGCTATGCTACGAGGGGCCTATGATCAGGCCCTGGATACAATTTGTCTGCAGAACTGTAGCATTTCATAACATAGGAAGGGCGGGGGCAGGTGGAGGACTGGTGAGGTGTGCGTGTGTGTGTGTGTCTCTTTGGGGGGGGGGGTGTCAGGTCAGGTGGAGGACTGGCTCGGTGTGTGTGTGTGGGGGTCTTGGGGGGGGGGGGGGGGTCAGGTCAGGTGGAGGACTGGCTCGGTGTGTGTGTGGGGGGGTCTTGGGGGGGGGGGGGGGGGGGTCAGGTCAGGTGGAGGACTGGTTCGGTGTGTGTGTAGGGGGGTCTTGGGGGGGGGGGGGGGGTCAGGTCAGGTGGAGGACTGGTTCGTTGTGTGTGTGTCTTTGGGGGGGGTCACGTGGAGGACTGGTTCGGTGTGTGTGTGTGGGGGGGGTCTTGAGGAGTGGGGGGGGGTCAGGTCAGGTGGAGGACTGGTTCGTTGTGTGTGTGTGTCTTTGGGGGGGGGTCAGGTGGAGGACTGGTTCGGTGTGTGTGTGTGGGGGGGGGGTCTTGAGGGGGGGGGTCAGGTCAGGTGGAGGACTGGTTCGTTGTGTGTGTGTGTGTCTTTGGGGGGGGTCAGGTGGAGGACTGGTTCGGTGTGTGTGTCTTTGGGGGGGGTCAGGTGGAGGACTGGCTCGGTTTGTTGTCTTTATGTCAGAGGGAGTGCTTGAGTTGTGGTAAACCGACCCAGAACCTGACAAAGACTAAATCCGTAATGTGTTTTCACTAGCTACTACTTGTTTACTCCCTGTCTTATGATTTGATCCTGTATGTAGCTACTGTTGCCTTAGTGCTGAGACCCACTGTTATGAGTAATGTCTTGTCAGCCACACCATTGGTCCCCACTTTGTCCTAAGGGCCGAACTCCGTAACAGTGCGCTAAGTCATATTCAACTGCTACGTCCTTGCTATTGTATCTTACAAGTCATCTAGTGTTGGGTTTAGATGACGCTAGTTTCCTTTAGGGAGATGTATCTAGCAGTAGGCTCTTGTGTGACTGTTGCACATTGCTTACTGGTAATCTAAGGGAGTTAAACGCTTAGCAGTTTGTTCAAACACGTCTTCAACTCTTAGCCAGAACTTACTGGTATTAGCTTGTTTGTTGCACAAGCGTTGATTTATCTAGCCACTACGTTCTCCTATCCACTGCATATACAATGGCTTTGATTAGATTGAATTGAGAAAATGCCGTATCTGTGTTAGACATATTTGTGTGTCAAATAACAGGAGTAATAGAATGGATTTATGAAGGTGATTCATTTATAGAGCAGGATGTATATGGTGGGATACTTTTACTCTGGCCTGCTCTCTTTAGAGGGACCAGGAGTGGACTACTGCCACAGACTAGAAGAACAATGATGGAACCATGATAGAACCATGATAGAACCAACACTCCTTCTCTCCTTGGTCAATGAGAAGGCAGTGGGGTGGAAAACGATGGGCGGAGGAGGGGTTGTCACCAAATGTGTCACATTTGTCTCTTGATCGTGTCAAGGACAGTGGTGAAAGAGTGGGGGTTGTTTGACTGTTTCTTGCCCCCTCTCTACCACCTTGATCTGTGTTTTTGCCGATAGTGAATATGCAGTAACCCAGAATAATGTCAGTTTGGCTGCGCTGTTAGTTCTGTTGCTATAGTTTCCTCTCTGGCTGAAAGTGCCATTTATTACAGTGAGATGGGGGCAGGGGGGGGAAGAACCTCTGGTAACCACACCCCTTCCTGGGTCTTCCTGTCCTACTTAGTTTGGCCCTCGGGCCCTCTTCATGACAATTCTTGGATGTGTCCATGCAGTTGCTAGGTGACTGGGTGGCAGAAAGTGTATGTGTTCCAGTGAATAAGAGCACTGTTCCTTTCTGCTGAACCCCAAGTTCTGGCGAAGACGGGACATATTTTAGAAGCTGCTCAGATCGCCCCACCTCCTGCCAAGCCCCTGTTTTCACTAGAAAACTCTGGGGAAGTAGATAAAGGTCTCATTGCCAAAACCCTGAAGTATCCCTTTAAAGGCCCACCTCAGAGGAAGTTGCCGCACCTATGTAGAGTACTTCCTGTCCTAGAGCAGAAATGGTCATTTAGGTTCCACCTCGAAGACTGACGCAGGCTGCTAATACATATTCAGGAATTGGGGGTGGGACGTTGTGGTGACTTCCACGTGTAGCAGAGAAATGACACCAAATAGGCCACTGACTGACAGCTGTCAGTAACTAGCTCGCACGCTAACCTTAGCCAGTTAATGAAAGTTACAATGCATTCGGAAAGTATTCAGACCCCTTGACTTTTTCCACATTTTGTTACGTTACAGCCGTATTCTAAAATTGATTCCATTGTTTTTCCCCCCTCATCAATCTGCACACATTACCCCGTAATGACATCACAATACCCCATAATGACATCACAATACCCCATCATGACATCACAATACCCCATCATGACAAAGAAAAAACAGATTTTTAGAAATGTTTACTCGAAAAATTTAAAATAACAACAGAATTTACATAAGTATTCAGACCCTTTACTCAGTACTTTGTTGAAGCGCCTTTGGCAGCAATTACAGCCTCGAGTCTTCTTGGGTATGACGCTACAAGCTTGGCACACCTGTATTTGGGGAGTTTCTCCCATTCTTTTCTGCAGATCCTCGCAAGCTCTGTTAGGTTGGATGGGGTTTCGTTGCTGCACGGCTATTTTCCGGTCTCTCCACAGATGTTCGATCAGGTTCAAGTCCGGGCTCTGGTTGGGCCACTCAAGGACATTCAGAGACTTGTCCCGAGGCCACTCCTGCATTGTCTTGGCTGTGTGCTTAGGGTCGTTGTCCTCTTCAAATCAAATGGTATTTGTCACATGCGCCACATACAACAGTGAAATGCTTACTTACAAGCCCTTAACCAACAATGCAGTTTTAAGAAAAATACGTTTTAAGAAAAAATAGATAAGTAAAAAATAAAAGTAAGAATTAATTAAAGAGCAGCAGTAAAATAACAATAGTGAGTCTATGTACAGGGGTTACCGGTACAGAGTCAATGTGCGAGGGCACCGGTTAGTCGGTTGGAAGGTGAACCTTTGCCCCAGTCTGAGGCCCTGAGTGCTCTCCTGAGCAGGTTTTCATCAAGGATCTATCTGTACTTTGCTCCATTCATCTTTGCCTCGATCCTGATCAAGTTGTAGAAACATCTCAAGGATGATCAATGGAAACGGGATGCACCTGAGCTCAATTTCAAGTCTCTTAGAAAAGTGTCTGAATACTTATGTAAATAAGGTATTTCTGTTTTTTTATTTTCAATAAATTTGCAAACATTTCTAAAAACCTGTTTTTGCTTGGTCATTATGGGGGTATTGTGTGTAGATTTCTGCCTATTTGCATTTTATTTAATCAATTTTAGATTATGGCTGTAACGTAACAAAATGATACAGAAGGCACTGTATCAATGCATTGTCTAAATTGCACAGCTATGTATCACTTTGCAGCCAGTGTTTGTGATTGCCATGCTGGTAGGTTGCAATTAATCCCAGCCCTTAAACTAAACGTAGGCGTGAAAATAATTAGCGCATTACATTTACATTTACGTCATTTAGCAGACGCTCTTATCCAGAGCGACTTAGAAATTGGTGCATTCACCTTATGATATCCAGTGGAACAACCACTTTACAATAGTACATCTATATCTTTTTGGGGGGGTTAGAAGGATTACTTTATCCTATCCCAGTTATTCCTTAAAGAGGTGGGGTTTCAGGTGTCTCCGGAAGGTGGTGATTGATTCCGCTGTCCTGGCGTCGTGAGGGAGCTTGTTCCACCATTGGGGTGCCAGAGCAGCGAACAGTTTTGACTGGGCTGAGCGGGAACTGTGCTTCCGCAGAGGTAGGGAGGCGAGCAGGCCAGAGGTGGATGAATGCAGTGACCTTCTTTGGGTGTAGGGCCTGATCAGAGCCTGAAGGTACGGAGGTGCCGTTCCCCTCACAGCTCCGTAGGCAAGCACCATGGTCTTGTAGCAGATGCGAGCTTCAACTGGAAGCCAGTGGAGTGTGCGGAGGAGCGGGGTGACATGAGAGAACTTGGGAAGGTTGAACACCAGACGGGCTGCGGCATTCTGGATGAGTTGTAGAGGTTTAATGGCACAGCAGGGAGCCCCGCCAGCAGCAAGTTGCAGTAATCCAGACGGGAGATGACAAGTGCTTGGATTAGGACCTGCGAATGTTGTAGAGCATGAACCTACAGGATCGGGTCACCGCCTTGATGTTAGAGGAGAACGACAGGGTGTTGTCCAGGGTCACGCCAGGGCTCTTAGCACTCTGGGAGGAGGACACAATGGAGTTGTCAACCGTGATGGCGAGATCATGGAACGGGCAGTCCTTCCCCGGGAGGAAGAGCAGCTCCGTCTTGCCGGGGTTCAGCTTGAGGTGGTGATCCGTCATCCACACTGATATGTCTGCCAGACATGCAGAGATGCGATTCGCCACCTGGTTATCAGAAGGGGGAAAGGAGAAGATTAATTGTGTGTCGTCTGCGTAGCAATGATAGGAGGGACCATGTCAGGATATGACAGAGCCAAGTGACTTGGTGTATAGCGAGAATAGGAGAGGGCCTAGAACTGAGCCCTGGGGGACACCAGTGGTGAGAGCACGTGGTGCGGAGACGGATTCTCGCCACGCCACCTGGTAGGAGCGACCTGTCAGGTAGGGCGCAATCCAAGAGTGAGCCGCGCCGGAGATGCCCAACTCGGAGAGGGTGGAGAGGAGGATCTGATGGTTCTTCACAGTATCAAAGGCAGCAGATAGGTCTAGAAGGATGAGAGCAGAGGAGAGAGAGTTAGCTTTAGCAGTGCGGAGAGCCTCCGTGACACAGAGAAGAGCAGTCTCAGTTGAATGACCAGTCTTGAAACCTGACTGATTTGGATCAAAAAGGTCATTCTGAGAGAGATAGCAAGAGAGCTGGCCAAGGACGGCACGCTCAAGAGTTTTGGAGAGAAAAGAAAAAAGGGATACTGGTCTGTAGTTGTTGACATCGGAGGGATCAAGTGTAGGTTCTTTGAGAAGGGGTACAACTCTCGCTCTCTTGAAGACGGAAGGGACGTAGCCAGCGGTCAAGGATGAGTTGATGAGCGAGGTGAGGTAGGGGAGAAGATCTCCGGAAATGGTCTGGAGAAGAGAGGAGGGTATAGGGTCAAGCGGGCAGGTTGTTGGGTGGCCGGGCCGTCACAAGTCGCAAGATTTCATCTGGAGAGAGAGGGGAGAAAGAGGTCAAAGCATAGGGTAGGGCAACGTGAGCAGGACCAGCGGTGTCGTTTGACTTAACAAACGAGGATCGAATGTCGTCAACCTTCTTTTAAAAATGGTTGACAAAGTCATCCGCAGAGAGGGAGGAGGATTCAGGAGGGAGGAGAAGGTGGCAAAAAGCTTCCTAGGGTTAGAGGCAGATGCTTGGAATTTAGAGTGGTAGAAAGTGGCTTTAGCAGCAGAAACAGAGGAAGAAATGTAGAGAGGAGGGAGTGAAAATATGCCAGGTCCGCAGGGAGGCTAGTTTTCCTCCATTTCCGCTCGGCTGCCCGGAGCCCTGTTCTGTGAGCTCGCAATGAGTCGTCAAGCCACGGAGCAGGAGGGGACATAGAGAGTCAAGGGATGCAGAAAGGGAGGAGAGGAGGGTTGAGGAAGCAGAATCAGGAGATTGGTTGGAAAAGGATTGAGCAGAGGGAAGAGATGATAGGATGGAAGAGGAGAGAGTAGCAGGAGAGCGAGAGCGAAGGTTGCGATGGCGCAATACCATCTGAGTAGGGGCAGAGTGAGTAGTGTTGGAGGAGAGCGAGAGGGAAAAGGACACAAGGTAGTGGTCGGAGACTTGGAGGGGAGTTGCAGTGAGATTAGTAGAAGAACAGCATCTAGTAAAGATGAGGTCAAGCGTATTGCCTGCCTTGTGAGTAGGGGGGGCGGTGAGAGGGTGAGGTCAAAAGGGGAGAGGAGTGGAAAGAAGGAGGCAGAGAGAAATGAGTCAAAGGTAGACGTAGGGAGGTTAAAGTCACCCAGAACTGTGAGGGGTGAGCCATCCTCAGGAAAGGAACTTATCAAGGCGTCAAGCTCATTGATGAACTCTCCAAGGGAACCTGGCGGGCGATAAATGATAAGGATGTTAAGCTTGAATGAGCTAGTGACTGTGACAGCATGGAATTCAAATGAGGAGATAGACAGATGGGTCAGGGGAGAAAGAGGGAATGTCCACTTGGGAGAGATGAGGATTCCAGTGCCACCACCCCGCTGACCAGATGCTCTCGGGGTATGCGAGAACACGTGGTCAGATGAGGAGAGAGCAGTAGGAGTAGCAGTGTTTTCTGTGGTAATCCATGTTTCCGTCAGCGCCAAGAAGTCGAGGGACTGGAGGGTAGCATAGGCTGAGATGAACTCTGCCTTGTTGGCCGCAGACCGGCAGTTCCAGAGGCTGCCGGAGACCTGGAACTCCACATGGGTCGTGAGCGCTGGGACGACCAAATTAAAGTGGCAGCGGCCACGCGGTGAGGCGTTTGTGTGGCCTGTGCAGAGAGGAGAGAACAGGGATAGACAGACACATAGTTGACAGGCTACAGGAGAGGCTACGCTATTACAAAGGAGATTGGAATGAAAATTAACTAAACAACTGGGGAAGCAAGAGAGCAGGGCCTCCCTCACGAACCATTCACTGAAACACTCATGCTCATAAGACTCACGAAAACATCCGAAGTCAGACGTTTAGATTTGGCACTTCAAGCCCAAATATATCATACTTTGACTAAAACTTATTGACTTACATCATTGTGCAACATCGCGGGTAAGCTCTAGCCATCGTCTTTCAGCTCAAAAAAGTGGATTTCTACTGGTATAGGCATTTTAACAAGATGTATAACTGGTATGGGCATTTTAACAAGATGTGTAACTGGTATAGGCATTTTAACAAGATGTATAACTGGTATGGGCATTTTAACAAGATGTATAACTGGTATGGGCATTTTAACAAGATGTGTAACTGGTATAGGCATTTTAACAAGATGTATAACTGGTATGGGCATTTTAACAAGATGTGTAACTGGTATGGGCATTTTAACAAGATGTGTAACTGGTATGGGCATTTTAACAAGATGTGTAACTGGTATGGGCATTTTAACAAGATGTATAACTGGTATGGGCATTTTAACAAGATGTGTAACTGGTATGGGCATTTTAACAAGATGTATAACTGGTATGGGCATTTTAACAAGATGTATAACTGGTATGGGCATTTTAACAAGATGTATAACTGGTATGGGCATTTTAACAAGATGTATAACTGGTATGGGCATTTTAACAAGATGTGTAACTGGTATGGGCATTTTAACAAGATGTGTAACTGGTATGGGCATTTTAACAAGATGTGTAACTGGTATGGGCATTTTAACAAGATGTGTAACTGGTATGGGCATTTTAACAAGATGTATAACTGGTATGGGTATTTTAACAAGATGTATAACTGGTATGGGCATTTTAACAAGAAGATGTATAACTGGTGTAATTGACAGTGCATCAACATCGACAGCAGCTGCGACGTTATGCTTCCTGGAGATCCAGGACAGTCCATGGTTCTTTGAGTGATGTGAAACCCCCCTTTTGTGTGTTCTCTTCAGGAGATCCCAGAGGCAGAGAGGAGAGACCCCAATGAGCTGGTCGGTGAGTGTATATATACACACACCCAAACAGACAAATCAACACGTTTGACATACAGACGGATACAATACAAACTTGGTGTTAAATATTTATTTATATTGTGGTAATTGAACATTAGATGCCCAAACTGTTTTTGGTTTGACTTGATGAGTAACTGATGTAGCTGGGAGTTCAGTAAGTCTTTGTCTTCAGACTGGGTAATTCAGCTTGTAAGTGTGTCATAGGGTAAAACCATTTGAATTCAATCATTTTGACAGCATCGCTTTTGATTTTAAACCAAACTTTCCCATACACATTTGCCCATGGAAGAAGTGGTCAGAAAGGGACTTTTATGCCATAACATTCAGGAGATAATGGTGCTCAGAGTTGACCCATTTTGCATACCCTACCATACTATGAGACTTCCATACCCTACCATACTATGAGACTTCCATGTCTTCATCACTGGAATATAATAGTTGTTTGATATCATTTAAAAGCTTACAACAGGGTTGTCTATTTTATTATTTCCCTCATCTTTTTTTAATGTATTTTTTTTTTAACCTTTAACATCAATTATCTAAAACCTGCAAACTGATTTTTTTCATATTGGCATATGTTGTAGCCTAGACCCTATTTTACATCTGAAGTTTTTGTTATGCCCGCCATTGGTTGAGACACAACATGTTCTTAACCCAACCAGTCCCACTCATTTTAAACATTGCGTGTTTTTTAAAATTATTTTTTACCTTTATTTAACTAGGCAAGTCAGTTAAGAGCAAATTCTTATTTTCAATGACGGCCTAGGAACAGTGGGTTAACTGCCTAGTTCAGGGGCAGAACGACAGATTTTTACCTTGTCAGCTCGGGGATTCGATTTCGCAACCTTACGGTTAACTAGACCAATGCTCTAACCACTAGGCTATCCTGCCGCCCCGTGTTTGAGCTACAGACTTCTGGATTGTACCATTGGATTTGTCTATTTCTTCTGCATCCATAGATACTAATAGTTGGTATGTGTGATTAACGGAGGTTAATTAAGCTCCAGCGGTGTTTGTGAGACAAGGGCGGATCCCGAAGGGCCGGGTCTTTAAATTATTATTCTTTTTTTTAAAAACGTCTGTAGAGTCCGAATGATTTGAGCTACAAACTATTGATAGCTATTTGGAAGCTGAGACTCTCATGAGCACTCACATGTAACACGAGAGTCGTTAGACGGTAAGGGGTTCTTCTAAATAGAAGATGATAGGAAATCCCAGGACATGGTGTCTATAATACTGTAATAAGCTCACATAGTTGCTGGTACACCATTTACTACCACAAAGATGGCCCCCAGTCCACCCACCGTCAAATGTCAACTTAAATGGTCATGTCTATTCTATTATCTATATGTCTATGATTTCAATAGGTTTCCTATGGAGGATTGACAGTATAATTTAAAACAACAGATATTTCCATTCAAGTCAACATTCTCTGATGTGTGGACCTCCAACCATTTTTGTGGTACCTTTTTGGAAGTAGAAGTTTTTCCATTTTTGTACATTTATCAGCCTAAACATGACACCCACCCTGCATTCAAGAGCACGTTGTGTCTCAGCTGATGGCGGGCCCAACACAGATACCTTAGATGATGTAAAATAGGGTCTAGTCTACAACATATGCTAATTTGAAAAGATCGGAGTTGACATGTTTTTTAAAATTTGTAGTAATTGTTCATTGACGTGTGTGTGTGTGTGTTCAGAGCAGGAGAGAACACACTGCTCTATTAGGCCATTAAACAGTAGTACCAATCGGGTTGAAACCCAAATCATTTTCCAATCGTTTAGTTCGGAACAGAACCTTTTTTATTTTTTTTTCGTTCCGTTCTGATTCTGTTCCTTGAAAATGTTTGTTATTGTCCGGTTTTCGGTTCTGTTCCCTGAACCGGTTCCAACCCCTGCTACCTATCACACCCTCTACTGTGTGTGTGTTACTGTCTTATAGTGTGTGTATACGTGTAAGAGAGGGAAACTGTGTGTACACACGTACGACCCCACATCCAGGTGCCAAATTTCACACACATGATGTAATACAACACTAATCTCCCGTGTCACGCCCAAACTCTACTTTATGGGAGAGAGGATGGATGTGTATGATAGTTATGTTTGACCATTTGGAGTGGTCTGAATACCTACCTAGAACTAAGATCAAATCAAAGTTTATTTGTCACGTGCGCCAAATACAAGTGTAGACCTTACAATGAAATGCTTACTTACAGGCTCTAAACAACAGTGCAATTTCTAAGTTAAAAAAAGATATAAGGTGAACAATAGATAAGTAAAGAAATAGAAACAACAGTAAAAAAGACAGTGAAAAATAACAGTAGCGAGGCTATGTACAGGCACTGGTTAGTCGGGCTGATTGAGGTAGTATGTAGATATGGTTAAAGTGACTATGCATATATGATAAACAGAGAGTAGCAGCAGTGTAATAGAGGGTTTGGGGGGGGGGGCACACAATGCAAATAGTCCGGGTAGCCATTTGATTACCTGTTCAGGAGTCTTATGGCTTGGGGGTAAAAACTGTTGAAAAGCCTTTTGGTCCTAGACTTGGCACTCCGGTACCGCTTGCCATGCGGTAGTAGAGAGAACAGTCTATGACTGGGGTGGCTGGGGTCTTTGACAATTTTTAGGGCCTTCCTCTGACACTGCCTGGTGTAGAGGTCCTGGATGGCAGGCAGCTTAGCCCCAATGATGTACTGAGCCGTACGCACTACCCTCTGTAGTGCCTTGCGGTCGGAGGCCGAGCAGTTGCCGTACCAGGCAGTGATGCAACCAGTCAGGATGCTCTCGATGTTGCAGCTGTAGAACCTTTTGAGGATCTGAGGACCCATGCCAAATCTTTTAAGTTTCCTGAGGGGGAATAGGCTTTGTCGTGACCTCTTCACAGCTGTCTTGGTGTGTTTGGACCATTCTAGTTTGTTGGTGATGTGGACACCAAGGAACTTGAAGCTCTCAATCTGCTCCACTACAGCCCCGTCGATGAGAATGGGGGCATGCTCGGTCCTCCTTTTCCTGTAGTTCACAATCATCTCCTTAGTCTTGGTTATGTTGAGGTAGAGGTTGTTATTCTGACACCACCCGGTCAGGTCTCTGATCTCCCTATAGGCTGTCTCGTCATTGTCGGTGATCAGGCCCCCCACTGTTGTGTCATCTGCAAATTTAATGGTGTTGGAGTCGTGCCTGGCCACGCAGTCGTCGGTGAACAGGGAGTACAGGAGGGGACTGAGCACACACCCCTGGGGAGCTCCAGTGTTGAGGATCAGCGTGGCAGATGTGTTGCTATCTACCCTCACCACCTGGGGGCGGCCCGTCAGGAAGTCCAGGATCCAGTTGCAGAGGGAGGTGTTTAGTCCCAGGATCCTTAGCTTAGTGATGAGCTTTGAGGGTACTATGGTGTTGAACTTTGAGCTGTAGTCAATGAATAACATTCTCACATAGGTGTTCCTTTTGTCCAGGTGGGAAAGGGCAGTGTGGAGTGCAACTTCTTTTCCCCCGTTTTCTGATCCATCCCTCATCTCAGACATATTTTGGGTCTGATCTGTTCCACCTGAAATCCGAATCGCCAAAACAATTCTTCACCTGGGTATTGATTTTCCCCAAAAATGGGATCTGTGAACACCTGTAGCTTGAGGTAGGCCTAGTCAGAGTTGATCATATAGGGCTGGGACCTCTTGTGGTTTAGAGAGCTGTGATTCAGACCGCTGTCTGCTATGTTCCTGTTACCTCACACACACACTGCAGGCTGTGTTCATGTAAAGCACGCTAGGGCGTATGACTCGTCTGACTCGGTATGGTATTTTCTACTGCTCATTAGTGTACTTGCAGCCAAGTGCATATTTGTGTGTAGTGTGTTGTTGTCACTGAGTACATCGTGACTCTGTAATGGCTTCTGTCTGTTAACTCTCTTATGTGTGTGTGTGTATCTCTGTGTGTGTCGTGTTCACAGTCCTGTCGGTGCAGTTAGCCAGTAGGAGAGGGTAACGCCCTACCCCTCCCTATAGGGGTTTGTCATACCCTCTCCTCTCCCCCCTCCTCCCCACCACATCCTGCCTTGTCTGTAGGTGAGAGGGGTAACGCCCTTCCCCTCCCTATAGGGGTTTGTCATACCCCTCTCACCTACAGACAAGGCAGGATGCGGTGGGGAGGAGGGGGAGAGGAGAGGGTAGGTCAAGCAGGGTAGTGTGAGGGTTCGGGGTTTGCTTTTGTTTCCACCTTAGCATCAAACAAAACAACAAGACGAGAGGGAGAGAGAGAGAAGTTTGAAAATAAAGAGAGTAAAGAGAGATTGAGGGGAGGGGGAGGGAGCCTGGAATGAGTTGGGTACATAGAGGAGCTTGTTGCCTACACACCATAGTGTATGTGACCTACGATACAGGCTAAAAGAGAACATCTGCGGTGTCGTGGTCCTAGAGGTTTAACTGATAGAAATGTTTTCATCTAAATTCACGCTCAGTCTTGTACCTTACTTATCTGTTCTCACATGCAAAGTTTACACACATTTTGCTCAACCATTTAAAGCCTGTGATAGATTGACAGTGCTGAGTGCCCTCCCACTGATGAGGCTTTAGACTGATGGATGCCTGGCCTGGAGTCAGAAAAAGAAAGAAAGAAAAAGAGGAGAGAAAGGAGGGAAGAGTGAAAAAAGGGCATCCTCTCTTCTCTACACAAGCCCCAACATACCCTCCCTGACTGGGTGTGGTAACTAGGTCTCATACCAGGACCAGATGGTCCTGAACACCGCACACGCATGCAGAACAACCTTCAGTTCAGAATTGCGTTGAACATGTTGATTCAACACACTAGTTTTACAGACATGATTTCTGGGTTCACCTCTAAAGAATGTAGCTACTAGACTGTCTAGTCTGCTCTTCTGATTGGTTCTTTTTCTGTGTTTCCGCCCCAGCTCTGTTCTCAGAGAAAGTGAGGAACATGTCACCTGACAAGATCCGGATCCCCCCTGAACCACCAGGACGCTGTTCCAGTCACCTACAGGTACCCACAGCCTACTTACCTGTATCAGTCACCTACAGGTACTCACAGCCCTACTTACCTGTATCAGTCACCTACAGGTACCCACAGCCCTACTTACCTGTATCAGTCACCTACAGGTACCCACAGCCTACTTACCTGTATCAGTCACCTACAGGTACCCACAGCCCTACTTACCTGTATCAGTCACCTACAGGTACCCACAGCCTACTTACCTGTATCAGTCACCTACAGGTACTCTCAGCCCTACTTACCTGTATCAGTCACCTACAGGTACCCACAGCCCTACTTACCTGTATCAGTCACCTACAGGTACTCACAGCCCTACTTACCTGTATCAGTCACCTACAGGTACTCACAGCCCTACTTACCTGTACCAGTCACCTACAGGTACTCACAGCCCTACTTACCTGTACCAGTCACCTACAGGTACTCACAGCCCTACTTACCTGTACCAGTCACCTACAGGTACTCACAGCCCTACTTACCTGTACCAGTCACCTACAGGTACTCACAGCCCTACTTACCTGTACCAGTCACCTACAGGTACTCACAGCCCTACTTACCTGTACCAGTCACCTACAGGTACTCACAGCCCTACTTACCTGTACCAGTCACCTACAGGTACTCACAGCCCTACTTACCTGTACCAGTCACCTACAGGTACTCACAGCCCTACTTACCTGTACCAGTCACCTACAGGTACTCACAGCCCTACTTACCTGTACCAGTCACCTACAGGTACCCACAGCCCTACTTACCTGTACCAGTCACCTACAGGTACCCACAGCCCTACTTACCTGTACCAGTCACCTACAGGTACTCACAGCCCTACTTAACTGTCCCAGTCACCTGAACTGCAAAGCTATATGACTAGCTATCACTCTTGCATACCTGTGCAATTCCTATTTGTCTAAAGGGGTCTGGTCACCTGTTCTAAACAGTCATCACTTGCACATTTGTCACACTGGCCTACAGCACCTCCAATTTAGCAGTGACCCAGTAAGCTCTCTGTCAACAAGTAGTAGACTGCTGGAGAAGGAGGGAGGGAGGGAGGACAGGTAGGTAGGTGTACAGGAGGGAGGGAGGACAGGTAGGTAGGTGTACAGGAGGGAGGGAGGACAGGTAGGTAGGTGTACAGGAGGGAGGGAGGACAGGTAGGTAGGTGTACAGGAGGGAGGGCGGACAGGTAGGTAGGTGTACCGGAGGGAGGGCGGACAGGTAGGTAGGTGTACCGGAGGGAGGGCGGACAGGTAGGTAGGTGTACCGGAGGGAGGGAGGACAGGTAGGTAGGTGTACAGGAGGGAGGGAGGACCGGTAGGTAGGTGTACAGGAGGGAGGGAGGACAGGTAGGTAGGTGTACAGGAGGGAGGGAGGGGAGGGAGGGAGGACAGGTAGGTGTATGGTGTACTGGAGGGAGGGAGGACAGGTAGGTGTATGGTGTACTGGAGGGATGGAGGGAGGACAGGCTGGTGTACTGGAGGGAGGGAGGACAGGTTGGTGTATGGTGTACAGGAGGGAGGGAGAACAGGTAGGTTTATGGTGTACTGGAGGGAGGGAGGACAGGTAGGTAGGAGTATGGTGTACAGGAGGGAGGACAGGTAGGTAGGTGTATGGTGTACTGGAGGGAGGGAGGGAGGACAGGTAGGTAGGTGTATGGTGTACAGGAGGGAGGGAGTACAGGTAGGTAGGTGTATGGTGTACAGGAGGGAGGGAGGGAGGACAGGTAGGTAGGTGTATGGTGTACAGAAGGGAGGGAGGGAGGACAGGTAGGTAGGTGTATGGTGTACAGGAGGGAGGGAGGACAGGTAGGTAGGTAGGTGTATGGTGTACAGGAGGGAGGGAGTACAGGTAGGTAGGTAGGTGTATGGTGTACAGGAGGGAGGGAGGGAGGACAGGTAGGTAGGTGTATGGTGTACAGGAGGGAGGGAGGGAGGACAGGTAGGTAGGTGTATGGTGTACAGGAGGGAGGGAGGACAGGTAGGTAGGTGTATGGTGTACAGGAGGAGGGGAGGACAGGTAGGTAGGTGTATGGTGTACAGGAGGGAGGGAGTACAGGTAGGTAGGTGTATGGTGTACAGGAGGGAGGGAGGACAGGTAGGTAGGTGTATGGTGTACAGAAGGGAGGGAGGGAGACAGGTAGGTGTATGGTGTACAGGAGGGAGGACAGGTAGGTAGGTAGGTGTATGGTGTACAGGAGGGAGGGAGGACAGGTAGGTAGGTGTATGGTGTACAGGAGGGAGGGAGGACAGGTAGGTAGGTGTATGGTGTACAGGAGGGAGGGAGGACAGGTAGGTAGGTAGGTGTATGGTGTACAGGAGGGAGGGAGGACAGGTAGGTAGGTGTTTGGTGTACAGGAGGGAGGGAGGGAGGACAGGTAGGTAGGTGTATGGTGTACTGGAGGGAGGGAGGGAGGACAGGTAGGTAGGTGTATGGTGTACAGGAGGGAGGGAGGGAGGACAGGTAGGTAGGTGTATGGTGTACAGGAGGGAGGGAGTACAGGTAGGTAGGTGTTTGGTGTACTGGAGGGAGGGAGGGAGGACAGGTAGGTAGGTGTATGGTGTACAGGAGGGAGGGAGGGAGGGAGGACAGGTAGGTAGGTGTATGGTGTACAGGAGAGGGGGGGAGGACAGGTAGGTAGGTGTATGGTGTACAGGAGAGGGGGGGAGGACAGGTAGGTAGGTGTATGGTGTACAGGAGGGAGGGAGGACAGGTGGGTAGGTGTATGGTGTACAGGAGGAGGGGAGGACAGGTAGGTAGGTGTATGGTGTACAGGAGGGAGGGAGGAGAGGTAGGTAGGTAGGTGTATGGTGTACAGGAGGAGGGGGGACAGGTAGGTGGGTGTATGGTGTACAGGAGGGAGGGAGGAGAGGTAGGTAGGTAGGTAGGTAGGTAGGTGTATGGTGTACAGGAGGGAGGAAGGACAGGTAGGTAGGTAGGTGTATGGTGTACAGGAGGGAGGGAGGGAGGAGAGGTAGGTAGGTAGGTAGGTGTATGGTGTACAGGAGGGAGGGAGGACAGGTAGGTAGGTGTATGGTGTACAGGAGGAGGGGAGGACAGGTAGGTAGGTGTATGGTGTACAGGAGGGAGGGAGGAGAGGTAGGTAGGTGTATGGTGTATAGGAGGGAGGGAGGACAGGTAGGTAGGTGTATGGTGTACAGGAGGGAGGGAGGAGAGGTAGGTAGGTAGGTGTATGGTGTACAGGAGGGAGGGAGGACAGGTAGGTAGGTGTATGGTGTACAGGAGGGAGGGAGGAGAGGTAGGTAGGTAGGTGTATGGTGTACAGGAGGGAGGGAGGACAGGTAGGTAGGTGTATGGTGTACAGGAGGAGGGGAGGACAGGTAGGTAGGTGTATGGTGTACAGGAGGAGGGGAGGACAGGTAGGTAGGTGTATGGTGTACAGGAGGGGGGGAGGAGAGGTAGGTAGGTAGGTAGGTAGGTGTATGGTGTACAGGAGGGAGGGAGGACAGGTAGGGTATTTTTATTTTGTTTATTTCACCTTTATTTAACCAGGTAGGCTAGTTGAGAACAAGTTCTCATTTAGAACTGTGACCTGGCCAAAATAAAGCAAAGCAGTGCGACAAAAACAACACAGAGTTACACATGGGATAAACAAACGTACAGTCAATAACACAATAACACAACACAAAATCTATGTACATTGTGTGCAAATGTAGTAAGATTAGGGAGGTAGGGCAATAAATAGGCCATAGAAGTGAAATAATTGCAATTTAGCATTAACACTGGAGTGAGAGAGGAGCAGATGATGATGTGCAAGTAGAGATACTGGGGTGCAAAAACCAAAAAATAACAATATGGGGATGAGGTAGTTGGGTGGGCTATTTACAGATGGGCTGTGTACAGGTACAGTGATCGGTAAGCTGCTCTGACAGCTGATGCTTAAAGTTAGAGAGGGAGATAAGTCTCCAGCTTAAGTGATTTTTTTTTTTTTGCAATTCGTTCCAGTCATTTGGCAGCAGAGAACTGGAAGGAAAGGCGGACAAAGGAGGTGTTGTGCTATGGTACCTGCTGGAGTGTGTGCTATGGTGGGTGTTGCTATGGTGACCAGTGAGCTGAGATAAGGCAGGGCTTTACCTAGCAAAGACTTATAGATGACCTGGAGCCAGTGGGTTTGGTGACTAATATGAAGTTGTAGGTAGTATTTGGGGCTTTGGTGACAAAACGGATGGCACTGTGATAGACTACATCCAATTTGCTGAGTTGAGTGTTGGAGGCTATTTTGTAAATGACATCGCTAAAGTCAAGGATCGGTAGGATACTCAGTTTTACGAGGGTATGTTTGGCAGCATGAGTGAAGGACGCTTTGTTGCGAAATAGGAAGCCGATTCTAGATTTAATTTTGGATTGGAGATGCTTAATGTGAGTCTGGAAGGAGAGTTTACAGTCTAACCAGACACCTAGGTGTTTGTAGTTGTCCACATATTCTAAGTCAGAACCGTCCAGAGTAGTGATGCTAGTCGGGCGGGCGAGTGCGGGCAGCAATCAGTTGAAGATTGCTGCAGCCTTCCCTGTAGCTCAGTTGGTTGAGCATGGTGTTTGCAACGCCAGGGTTGTGGGTTCGTTTCCCACGGGGGGCCAGCACAGAAAAACAAAATGTATGAAATGAAATGTATGCATTCACTACTGTAAGTCGCTCTGGATAAGAGCGTCTGCTAAATGACTAAAATGTAAAAAAATGTAAAAAATGTAAGAGCATTCATTTAGTTTTACTAGCATTTAAAAGCAGTTGGAGGCCACGGAAGGAGTGTTGTATGGCATTGAAGCACATTTGGAGGTTTGTTAACCAACGTCCCACCCTAGTCAACAGCCAGTGGAATCCCGTGGCGCGATATTCAAATGCCTTAGAAATGCTATGACTTCAATTTCTCAAACATATGACTATTTTACACCATTTTAAAGACAAGACTCTCGTTAATCTAACCACACTGTCTGATTTCAAAAAGGCTTTACAACGAAAGCAAAACATTAGATTATGTCAGCAGAGTACCCAGCCAGAAATAATCAGACACCCATTTTTCAAGCTAGCATATAATGTCACAAAAACCAAAACCACAGCTAAATGCAGCACTAACCTTTGATGATCTTCATCAGATGACACTCCTAGGACATTATGTTATACAATACATGCATGTTTTGTTCAATCAAGTTCATATTTATATCAAAAACCAGCTTTTTACATTAGCATGTGACTAGCATTCCCACCGAACACTTCCGGTGAATTTACTAAATTACTCACGATAAACGTTCACAAAAAACATAACAATTATTTTAAGAATTATAGATACAGAACTCCTTTATGCAATCGCGGTGTCAGATTTTAAAATAGCTTTTCGGTGAAAGCACATTTAGCAAAATTCTGAGTAGATAGCCCGGCCATCACAGGCTAGCTATTTTGACACCCACCAAGTTTGGTACTCACCAAACTCAGATTTACTTTAAGAAAAATTGGATTACCTTTGCTGTTCTTCGTCAGAATGCACTCCCAGGACTTCTACTTCAATAACAAATATTGGTTTGGTTCCAAATAATCCATAGTTATATCCAAATAGCGGCGTTTTGTTCGTGCGTTCAAGACACTATCCAAAGGGTAAAGAAGGGTGACGCGCCCGGCGCGTTTCGTGACAAAAAAATTCAAAATATTCCATTACCGTACTTCGAAGCATGTCAAACGCTGTTTAAAATCAATTTTTATGCGATTTTTCTCGTAAAAAAGCGATAATATTCCGACCGGGAGTCATTGTTTTCGTTCAAAGACTGAAAATGGACACGCGCGCCAGTCTCGTTGTTCTCAGATCGACCACTTACCAAATGCGCTACTGTTTTTCAGCCATGGCATGCAAAGTCATCATTCAACGTTCTGGCGCCTTCTGAGAGCCTATGGGAGCGTTAGAAAATGTCACGTTACAGCAGAGATCCTTTGTTTAGGATAGAGATGTCAAAGAAGGCCAAGAAATGGTCAGAGAGGGCGCTTCCTGTTTGGAATCTTCTCAGGTTTTGGCCTGCCAAATGAGTTCTGTTATACTCACAGACACCATTCAAACAGTTTTAGAAACGTTAGGGTGTTTTCTATCCAAATGAAACAATTATATGCATATTCTAGTTATTGGGCAGGAGTAGTAACCAGATTAAATCGGGTACGTTTTTTATCCGGCCGTGCAAATACTGCCCCCTATCCCCAACAGGTTAACACAGTGTCCAAAGAAGGGCCAGATGTATACAGAATGGGGTCGTCTGCGTAGAGGTGGATCAGGGAATCACCAGCAGCAAGAGCGACATCATTGATATATACAGAGAAAAGAGTCGGCCTGAGTTTTGAACCCTGTGGCACCCCCAGAGACTGCCAGAGGTCCAGACAACAGGCCCTCCGATTTGACACACTGAACTCTATCTGAGAAGTAGTTGGTGAACCAGGCGAGGCAGTCATTTGAGAAACCAAGGCTATTGAGTCTGCCGATAAGAATGTGGTGATTGACAGAGTCGAAAGCCTGGACCAGGTCGATGAAGATGGCTGAACAGTACTGTCTTTTATCAATGGCGGTTATGATATCGTTTAGGACCTTGAGCGTGGCTGAGGTGCACCAATGACCAGCTCGTAAATCAGATTGCATAGTGGAGAAGGTACGGTGAGATTCGAAATGGTCAGTGACCTGTTTGTTAACTTGGCTTTTGAAGATTTTAGAAAGGCAGGGCAGGATGGATATAGGTCTATAACATTTTGGGTCTAGACTGTCTCCCCTTTGAAGAGGAGGATGACCGCGGCAGCTTTCCAATCTTTGGGGATCTCAGACGATACGAAAGTGAGGTTGAACAGGCTAGTAATAGGGGTTGCAACAGTTTCGGCTGATAATTTTAGAAAGATAGGTTCCAGATTGTCTCGCCCAGCTGATTTGTAGGAATCTAGATTTTGCAGCTCTTTCAGAACATCAGCTGTCTGGATTTGGGTGAAGGAGAAGCGGGGGGGGCTTGGGCGTGTTGCTGCGGGGGGTGCAGAGCTGTTGGCCGGGGTAGCGGTAGCCAGGTGGAAAGCATGGCCAGCCATAGAAAAATCCTTATTGAAATGATCCATTATCGTAGATCTATTGGTGGTGACAGTATTTCCAAGCCTCAGTGCAGTGGGCAGCTGGGAGGAGGTGCTCTTCTTCTCCATGGACTTTACGGTGTCCCAAAGCTTTTTGGAATTAGTGCTACAGGATGCAAATTTCTGTTTGAAAAAGCTAGCCTTAGCTTTCCTAACTGACTGTGCATATTGGTTCCTGACTTTCCTGAAAAGTTGCATATTGCGGGGTCTATTCAATGCTAATGTAGTACGCCACAGGATGCTTTTGTGCTGTTTAAGGACAGTCAGGTCTGGAGTGAACCAAGGGCTATATCTGTTCTTAGTTCTATATTTTTTGAATGGGCATGCTTATTTAAGATGGTGAGGAAAGCACTTTTAAAGAGCAACTAGGCATCCTCTACTGACGGGATGAGGTCAATATCCTTCCAAGATACCTGGGCCAGGTCGGTTAGGAAGGCCTGCTCGCTGAAGTGTTTATTGGAGCGTTTGACAGTGATGAGGGATGGTCGTTTGACCACGGATCCATTACGGACGCAGGCAATGAGGCAGTGATCGCTGAGATTGTGGTTGAAGACAGCAGAGGTGTATTTAGAGGGCAAGTTGGTCAGAATGATATCTATGAGGGTGTCCGTGGTTACAGATTTAGGGTAATACCTGGTAGGTTCATTGATCATTTGTGTGAGATTGAGGGCATCTAGCTTAGATTCTAGGATGGCCGGGGCGTTAAGCATATCCCAGTTTAGGTCACCTAGCAGCACGAGCTCTGAAGATAGATGGGGGGCAATCAATTCACATATGGTGTTCAGGGCACAGCTGGGGGCTGAGGGGGGTCTAACAAGCGGCAACTGACTTATTTCTGGAAAGGTGGATTTTTAAAAGTAGAAGCTCAAACTGTTTGGGCACAGACCTGGATAGTATGACAAAACTCTGCAGGCTGTCCTCTGCAGTGGATTGCAACTCCGCCACCATTGGCAGTTCTATCTTGTCGGAAAATGTAATTGGGGATGGAAATATCAGAATTTTTGGTGGCCTTCCTAAGCCAAGTGTATGACCTACTGGAGGCAGGACAGGTAGGTGTATGGCCTACTGGAGGGAGGACAGGTAGGTGTATGGCCTACTGGAGGGAGGACAGGTAGGTGTATGGCCTACTGGAGGGAGGACAGGTAGGTGTATGGCCTACTGGAGGGAGGACAGGTAGGTGTATGGCCTACTGGAGGGAGGACAGGTAGGTGTATGGCCTACTGGAGGGAGGACAGGTAGGTGTATGGCCTACTGGAGGGAGGACCGGTAGGTGTATGGCCTACTGGAGGGAGGACCGGTAGGTGTATGGCCTACTGGAGGGAGGACCGGTAGGTGTATGGCCTACTGGAGGGAGGACCGGTAGGTGTATGGCCTACTGGAGGGAGGACCGGTAGGTGTATGGCCTACTGGAGGGAGGACCGGTAGGTGTATGGCCTACTGGAATTGGGCTGGGTATGAGATAAACACTGGTTTCCAGGTAGTACATTTCCTCTCTTGCCAATGCCTGAGCTTCGTTCAATGCCAGCTGCCAGGCAAGCAGCATTCTGCAGTTGTTGGTAAATGTTCCACAATGTTCTGCTGGAGAGCAGAGTCCTCCAGTGAGAGAATAACATCAACATGTAGGAAAAGACCAGCAGATCATCTCACAGTGGTCAGCACTCTGTCACAGTCCACAATCCTCCTCTCTCGACAGTCTCTCTGACTCTGGTCCATCGTTTCCCTCAGAAATAAGTTTGCGTTCCTATGTAGACATTATGCACAGATCTAGGATTAGTGTATCCTCCCCAAATCTTAGTCCGATCCGTAAGGGAGAAGTCTGCCAAATTTAGTGAAGTGAACATAACTCTTGTTGGGTAGGTGTTGGGGCAGGTGAGGGTGTGGCTGACTGACTGAGTGAACAGTTCAGCACCATATAGCGTTGCCTCAGGGTGTGAACACACCCTAACACCCCTCTATCTAGTGAATCAGTGATGATGAATCACTATCTGGATATCCCTCACCTCAGGCTGCATCTAACACCAGCACACACACACACACACACAGGAAGGGGACTGTTTGACTCGGGGCCCATGCGGAGCCAGGGTTTAGTCTGTCTTGTGTTTAGTACAGTGAGGGAAAAAAGTATTTGATCCCCTGCTGATTTTGTACATTGGCCCACTGACAAAGAAATTATCAGTCTATAATTTTAATGGTAGGTTTATTTGAACAGTGAGAGACAGAATAACAACAAAAAAATCCAGAAAAACGCATGTCAAAAATGTTGAGATCTTGCATGGAGCCCCAGGCTGAGGGAGATTGACAGTTCTTTTGTGTTTGTTCCATTTGCGAATAATCGCACCAAGCTGCTTGGTGATGGTCTGTAGCCCATTCCAGCCTTGTGTAGGTCTACAATCTTGTCCCTGACATCCTTGGAGAGATCTTTGGTCTTGGCCATGGTGGAGAGTTTGGAATCTGATTGATTGATTGTTTCTGTGGACAGGTGTCTTTTATGCAGGTAACAAGCTAAGATTAGGAGCACTCCCTTTAAGAGTGTGCTCCTAATCTCAGCTCGTTACCTGTATAAAAGACACCTGGGAGCCAGAAATCTTTCTGATTGAGAGGGGGTCAAATACTTATTTCCCTCATTAAAATGCAAATCAATTTATAACATTTTTGACATGCGTTTTTCTGGATTTTTTTGTTGTTATTCTGTCTCTCACTGTTCAAATAAACCTACCATTAAAATTATAGACTGATCATTTCTTTGTCAATGGGCAAACGTACAAAATCAGCAGGGGATCAAATACTTTTTTCTGACTGTTCTGAGTACTGTAGATACAGTAGTGCCATTACATTCCAATCCTCCATCTTGTCCGTTTAAGGATAATTTACCATAGTGGATCCCCCAGGCTCCAGTTGACTGGCCCGGCTCCTTGGTTACCAAATATTTCCCTGAGGTATTAGGAACTTGTAGTAGGAACTTTCCTAGTGGGGATTTGATTCCTATGTTACCTATCAGATATGTTGGTTTTCTGTCAACAGGTGAAGATCCAGAAGCTGTATGAGAAGAATCTACATGGAGACTTTGACACAAACAACCACATTCAGAGGAAAAAAGAGTTCAGGAATCCCAGGTACACACACACACACAGATTCCTAGAGTTATGATCCTATCGATGATACACATGTTGCTTTTCCAGATACATTTGCTGACATGTCTTTGTGTCTATCCAGTATCTATGAGAAACTCATCCAGTTCTGTGGCATAGATGAACTGGGAACCAACTACCCTAAAGACATGTTTGATCCTCACGGCTGGTCAGAGGACTCTTACTATGAGGCACTGGGTAAGGAGGTCATTGGTGCGTTGGTGGCTGTATGTGCTTGCCAGTCAGTCCTATCAACTGAACAGTTTCCGTTCTCTCCCTGCAGCCAAAGCTCAGAAAGTAGAGATGGATAAACTGGAGAAAGCCAAGAAGGACAGGACGAAGGTGAGGACCACAGGCGTTTTAGTTGACTTGAAGAGGCCACCCGAGGTAATGTAAATTACAATACACACATTTTCAACCCCCCTCACAAAACTAACCCGTGCCTTCCTCTAACCACATGCTCAATCTCTGTTATACCTGTACAGAGAAAATAGCTTTTCCAACACTGTACGTTTACTGTGCTCCTGTTTCACTAATCACAGACAGGGCTGTTCTGTAATCAGTGTGCGTCAGGGGCATGTTGCCACAGACTGCCTGTACTTTATGTTCAAGTATCCTGCCAAGCGATTAAGTGTCACCACAACAGCCAGTCAGCACCGCCCAGCCCTCTGCAGTACGAGTGTGATAGTGTTTTGTCTTCTCTCTCCTAGATTGAGTTTGTGACGGCCACTAAGAAGGGCAGCAACCCCACCAACGCAGCAGTTCCCACAACCAATACTGCTGCTAGTACAGTTACAGGTACACACAACTACAGCGCCTTCAGAAAGTAATCATACCCCTTGACTCATTCCACATTTTGTTGTTACAGCCCCCACACTATAGAAACATTATCTTCCCTGATTTTTAGTGTGACCTTCCTAAAAGAGAAAAAAACGTAAGATTATATCTGGTTCCCGGTTCTCTCCCTTTCACTATTTCTTTCAAGTTCAATTCAAAGGGCTTTATTTACATGGTGAAACGTATGTTAACATTGCCAAAGCAAGTGAAATAGAAAATAAAAGTGAAATAAACTATAAAAACTTAACAGTAAACATTACACTCACAGAAGTTCCAAAAATAATAAAGACATTACAAATTTCATATTATGTGTGTATATATATACAGTGTTGTAATGATCTGCAATAGTTAAAGTCAAAACGGAAAAATAAATTAACATAAATATGGGTTGTATTTACAATGGTGTCTGTTCTTCACTGGTTGCCCTTTTCTTGTGGCAACAGGTCACAAATCTTGCTGCTGTGATGGAACACTGGTATTTCACCCAATAGATATGGGAGTTTATCAAATTGTATTTGTTTTCAAATTCTTTGTGGATCTGTGTAATCTGAGGGAAATATGTGTCTCTAATATGGTCATACATTTGGCAGGAGGAAGTGCAGCTCAGTTTCTACCTCATTTTTCTACCTCGCTCTCCCTCTCTCCCGCTCGCGCGCGCGCTCTCCCTCTCTCCCCGCGCGCGCGCTCTCCCCTCTCTCCCGCGCGCGCGCCTCTCCCTCTCTCCCGCGCCTCTCCCTCTCTCCCCCGCCCGCGCGCGCGCTCTCCCTCTCTCCCGCGCGCGCGCTCTCCCCTCTCTCCCGCTCCGCGCTCGCGCTCTCTCTCCCGCTCTCGCTCTCTCTCCCGCTCTCGCTCTCTCTCTCGCTCTCGCTCTCTCTCCCGCTCTCGCTCTCTCTCCCGCTCTCGCTCTCTCTCCCGCTCTCGCTCTCTCTCCCGCTCTCGCTCTCTCCCGTTCTCGCTCTCTCTCGCTCTCTCCCGTTCTCGATCTCGCTCTCTCTCGCTCTCTCCCGTTCTCGATCTCGCTCTCTCCCGTTCTCGATCTCGCTCTCTCTCCCGATCTCGCTCTCTCTCCCGATCTCGCTCTCTCTCCCGATCTCGCTCTCTCCCGTTCTCGCTCTCCCTATCCTCTCTTTCTCACCCGTCCTCTCTCTCTCCCTCACCAGAAGCTCAGAAGAGGAAGAGTAAGTGGGACTCTGCGGTGCCCGTGACCCTGGCCCAGCCTGCCCTGCTCACTACCACGGCAACCCTGCCAGCGGTTGTCTCCGTGACAACCACCGCCAGCGGAACCAAGACCACCGTAATCTCTGCCGTAGGCACCATCCTGAAGAAAGCCAAGTAGTGAACAGGGAGGAAGTGTGTGTGTTTTGGATGGATGAGAGGAAAGATGAGAGGATGGATGAGAACGTGTGTAAGCGAGAGAAGTGTGTTGGTGTGTATGGTCCTGTATGACTGTATTGCTATGAGAGAGAATGTCTTCCGACAATATGGAATATTTCTATATTCATCTAGCCATACAAGACTTCTGCATCTCTCCTTCTGTCTCTGGGATGTTTGGTCTATATCATATGGTCAAAGGACTCCATCCTGTCTCTGGGATGTTTGGTCTATATCATATGGTCAAAGGACTCCATCCTGCCTCTGGGATGTTTGGTCTATATCATATGGTCAAAGGACTCCATCCTGACTCTGGGATGTTTGGTCTATATCATATGGTCAAAGGACTCCATCCTGACTCTGGGATGTTTGGTCTATATCATATGGTCAAAGGACTCCATCCTGTCTCTGAGATGTTTGGTCTATATCATATGGTCAAAGGACTCCATCCTGTCTCTGGGATGTTTGGTCTACAGGATATGATCAAAGGACTCCATCCTGACTTGAGATTTAATAAGACTCTTTGTCTGTACATTTTTATTTATATCAATGTGAGATTCCTCTTTCATCCAGCTCACCAGTCAGCACCCTGTTGAAGTTATGCATTGATCTGTTTGTGTTTCTGTCAGCTAGAAACTGGGTTTAGATGTTAGCTGAAGACTGTCCATTGGGAAAAACATCCTACCTAGGAAGTAACCTAGTTATGGCATAAGTTACTAGTCTCATGTCTGAAACTTGAAGTTAGTCTCACTTCCATCCTCCAGTAAAGTGGTTTCTTACACTATCTACCCACCTGTTATGGTAAAGTATATATTTGTATTATTTTTGGCCTCTACAAAAGGATTTCTGTTCTACCCACAGTGTATATATGGGCTGTGTTTTGACCATGTACTGGAATGTGGTCTAGTGAAGATGAAAGGGGAATACTCAGACTGTGGATATTTGCATCAACGTTCCTTGCCTCATTTAATTTAATTTTAAATGGCCTATTCAAAGAGCTTAGGGGGAATCATTTTTACAAATGTACATATATATCGCTGATGATGATGATGATGATGATGATGATGATGATATGGTCAATAAAATAAACGTTATACTGCCTTTTCAATCGGAGTGTGCGCCCGTTCTTGTACACTTGTCTTGGCGTCAATAGCATCTGTCTTTCATACATAATGTAAGATAATAGTATTTTATCATATTTATTTTCATACTGTTCTCTGGATAAATATTTTCAATGTTCTGTCTAGAAATGAAGGGATGGTTCTGTTGTTGTATTCCAGTACTATTGACTTCAGCCACTGGCCTGAATCTGGCTGGAGGAATTCCTGTCTCCTCTCGCTCTCACTCACTCAATCAATCTCACTCAATTCAATTTAAGGGGCTTTATTGGCATGGGAAACATATGTTTACATTGCCAAAGCAAGTGAAATGGATAAACAAAAGTGAAATAAACAATAAAAAGTGAACTCACTCTCTTTTCCTCTCCTTTCCACCCTTCTCTCTCTCTTTCTGGCCACTAGGTATTTGTGTCCAGGTGCATGTTGTGATTTACACCCATTCTTCCCTTCTTCTTGTATCCCTCTATCTCTCCATCTGAGTTCCATCCAGCAGAAACGATAAAACACCGCCTCATTCCGCAGTCTTTTGAAGCACAGCGGGAGGTCATAGTTCAGAAGAGTCGTTCACTAGAGTACGTACCGTTTGAGTTAAAGTTGCCCTAAGGCACAGATCTAGGATCAGCCTACCCTCCACAGATCCCCCAGATCACCATTAGATTTGAGTACTAGTAAGCCTGTAGTAAGCCTTAACCGTATCCTTTAACAGTGTATTGAAGTTGTCACAAGTGGCTGGTTTGTCTTTTGATGAATGAAGAGGGTTTAAGTTATTTTTTGGTTGTAAAGATCAAAGCCTATGTGGTGGTAACCCATCCAGTCCTTTCACCTATCAGTGGGGATTAAGGTTGGCATGAAAGGGAATGAGGACACATCCAAGGTTCCCTCTCATGGCATTTTCAGACAAATCTTGAGACATTGTAATTGAACAAACATTTGTTTCATGTGAATATAGACTGAGGTTCTTGTGTTTTTCAGCTTGTTAGACGTGATGGGGCCCACCACCCAGATATTTCTCTGTCTCAGGAATCAGCTGTGGCTCAGACCACCGACATGCTCTCCTGGATATAATCCCATCCCAGCACCGCTGGCTCAGCTCCCTGAGGTACTCCTGAACTCTAAAACCAGATGAGTGGAGAACTAGAAACAATTTCAGGTTCAGTATGTAATACATCGTTATTCTGCTTGTGCAAAATCAGTTTTAACTACTTTTCTCTTTCTGTCCCCCTCTCTCTGTTATGTCAGTACTGTTGTTTGTGTGTGGGGGGGGGGTCTCTTTCTCTCTAAGTTTCCCTCTCTTTGTCTCCCTGTGTTGTTCGGTTAAGTCCTGTTTTATGGCAGTGTGCTGAGATATATGCCTGCCGGCTGCATTTCATCTGTAGCTTCAGCATAGCAGCCCTACCCAGTACACACTCGCACAAACTATTTTGGCTGATCTGGGCCTGTCCTTGGAATTGTGTGTGTGTGTGTGTGTGTGTGTGTGTTTCTGCACCCAGGTGAGTCAGAGACACACCCAGTGTACAGCTATTAAAGTGCTGAACAGGCATAAACCTCCTCAACACAACAGACCTTCCATCTGGTACACTGACACAGGGTTGACTCAATGTACTCGGTGAATATGAAGTCCAGTAGTCTGAAACATTATCCATGGTGAAAGTTAGATAGCCTGAATTAATTATAGGTTAGTTACTGAAGTCTAACATATTTAGACCAAATGTTCCGAAACACCAAGCACTTATGTAGCCTAGGTTATGTCTTCATGAATTGGTATCCCACTCCCCTGGAAAACAGGCCATATGTCTCATTGGCTGTGTTTGTACCCGTGTTATAGAAAAAAGAGCTGAACAAAGACTACTGAACAGTCGCTTTTATCATGGAAATCCGAGTTTGGCACTGGACAGTATGTTGAACAAATCGCGCGAGTTGAAGTTGGGAAGAATTGGTTGGGGAGAATGTCCAAAAAGTTGAAAACTTTAACATTTTGTATGCACTGACAGTTTGCCTGGATTTAGTGCAATATCTTAGGCTAAATGTCGCTGAAGCCTGTCAACTTCACGAGTATCCGGGAGGCTACCACCAACCGTCGGCAACGAACAACCAACCTTCGTTGCCCTAAGAGGCGCAGCACTTTTGCTCTTGAAGTAAGTTATTTTAGAGTAACATTTAAATGTGTAAAGAGCTGGAACAAATGTGCTTATACGTTAACTTTGATAATTGTTTTATTCTATATCAATTTGCACTATTCAGCAAGCACCTCATTTTAGACAGGAATGGCCCACTAGGCTGTAGTTATTGATTTGTCTGCTGTGTTAAATGTTGCTTTACAGAATGGCATTGCTGCAGGAATTAGGGGTGCTGAATGTTCTGTAGCACCCGCTGAAAAACCTGAATAATAAAAAATGCAAAAACAATTGTTGGAATTTTAAGAGTTGTTGCCCTGTTCCCGTTCTCTTCGACGTCATATTGCCTTTCTAATGGAATCCAGAAAGAACAAAACCCTGTCCTCAAATATTCACACCAAAAAGGTGCAAAGTTATAGACAGACACAACACATCCACATCAAATTAAATATTTATCTTGAACAAATAACATGGAAAATGACCACTTTTTTTGTGCAGTATTAATTTACCATCCTTACAAACCACTTAATGTAAATGTACATGACTGTATTGTACATAGGCAGGTCATCTAGGTTAGTACCTGTAGACTTTCTATCACCATAGACAGAAACAATGACCAATACAGTAACTGAGTACATTGAGACATCAAGTGGTTTGTGATGATGTGGCTCAGTTGGTAGAGCATGGTGCTTGCAATGCTAGGGTTGTGGGTGCGATTCCCACTGGGGACCAGTCTGAAAATGTATCCACTCACTACTTACTGTAAGTTGCTCTGGATAAGAGTGTCTACTAAAAGGGAAAAGGAATGAATAGACCATTTTTTATTTTTCACTTAGAAAATACGTTGCCTTTGTAAAGTATTTAAAGAAACTGGAAAACATATCAAGCAAGTATTTCTATATTCCACCACTATTATCAGCGTTGGGGGGAAAACGCAGCACCTTCCCGCGGCTATGCATCAGCCCCAGTCATTGGTCAGTCTGAATGGTTGCCATGGGGAGTGCCATCCGCAGTGGTCATTTCAACAACCAGGACTGTCAGAATACGGGTGTCACATAGCATTTAGAACCAGTTCCAAAACACATGCGTATTGGTTAGGAATCTCTCTGAGAACTGAAATACAATTAGTGTATATACACTGCTCAAAAAAATAAAGGGAACACTTAAACAACACAATGTAACTCCAAGTCAATCACACTTCTGTGAAATCAAACTGTCCACTTAGGAAGCAACACTGATTGACAATAAATTTCACATGCTGTTGTGCAAATGGAATAGACAACAGGTGGAAATTATAGGCAATTAGCAAGACACCCCCAATAAAGGAGTGGTTCTGCAGGTGGGGACCACAGACCACTTCTCAGTTCTTATGCTTCCTGGCTTATGTTTTGGTCACTTTTGAATGCTGGCGGTGCTTTCACTCTAGTGGTAGCATGAGACGGAGTCAACAACCCACACAAGTGGCTCAGATAGTGCAGCTCATCCAGGATGGCACATCAATGTGAGCTGTGGCAAGAAGGTTTGCTGTGTCTGTCAGCGTAGTGTCCAGAGCATGGAGGCGCTACCAGGAGACAGGCCAGTACATCAGGAGACGTGGAGGAGGCCGTAGGAGGGCAACAACCCAGCAGCAGGACCACTACCTCCGCCTTGTGCAAGGAGGAGCAGGAGAAGCACTGCCAGAGCCCTGCAAAATGACCTCCAGCAGGCCACAAATGTGCATGTGTCTGCTCAAACGGTCAGAAACAGACTCCATGAGGGTGGTATGAGGGCCCGACGTCCACAGGTGGGGGTTGTGCTTACAGCCCAACACCATGCAGGACGTTTGGCATTTGCCAGAAAACACCAAGATTGGCAAATTCGCCACTGGCGCCCTGTGCTCTTCACAGATGAAAGCAGGTTCCCACTGAGCACGTGACAGACGTGACAGAGTCTGGAGACGCCGTGGAGAACGTTCTGCTGCCTGTAACATCCTCCAGCATGACCGGTTTGGCGGTGGTGTGGGGTGGCATTTCATGGTGTGGGGTGGCATTTCTTTGGGGGGCCGCACAGCCCTCCATGTGCTCGCCAGAGGTAGCCTGACTGCCATTAGGTACCGAGATGTGATCCTCAGACCACTTGTGAGACCATATGCTTGTGCGGTTGGCCATGGGTTCCTCCTAAGCAAGACAATGCTAGACCTCATGTGGCTGGAGTGTGTCAGCAGTTCCTGCAAGAGGAAGGCATTGATGCTATGGACTGGCCCGCCCGTTCCCCAGACCTGAATCCAATTGAGCACATCTGGGACATCATGTCTCACTCCATCCACCAACGCCACGTTGCACCATAGACTGTCCAGGAGTTGGCGGATGCTTTAGTCCAGGTCTGGGAGGAGATCCCTCAGGAGACCATCCGCCACCTCATCAGTAGCATGCCCAGGCGTTGTAGGGAGGTCATACAGGCACGTGGAGGCCACACACACTACTGAGCCTCATTTTGACTTGTTTTAAGGACATTACATCGAAGTTGGATCAGCCTGTAGTGTGGTTTTCCACTTTAATTTTGAGTGTGACTCCAAATCCAGACCTCCATGGGTTGATAAATTGTATATCCATTGATTATTTTTGTGTGATTTTGTTGTCAGCACATTCAACTATTTAAAGAAAAAAGTATTTAATAAGATTATTTCTTTCATTCAGATCTAGGATGTGTTATTTAAGTGTTCCCTTTATTTTTTTGAGCAGTATATTAAAACGTATTGCTTTATGATGTTTGTTTGGCATTCAACGTCGCATGCGTTTCTAAAGTTGTTTAAAACTCTTTAGAGGTTACAGGTCGTTGGGTTAGGTTGCCTGGCTACCTGTCACTATAACAACATTCCGACATCAAATTCTTTGTTAAGTCACATTGGCCTCCTCTGTTTCTGTACAACAGGCCTCCAGCAGGCCTCCTCTGTTTCTGTACAACAGGCCTCCAGTAGGTCTTCTCCATTTCTGTACAACAGGCCTCTAGCAGGCCTCCTCTGTTTCTGTACAACAGGCCTCCAGCAGGCCTCCTCTGTTTCTGTACAACAGGCCTCTAGCAGGCCTCCTCTGTTTCTGTACAACAGGCCTCCAATAGGTCTCCTCTGTTTCTGTACAACAGGCCTCCAATAGGTCTCCTCTGTTTGTGTACAACAGGCCTCCAGTAGGTCTCCTCTGTTTCTGTACAACAGGCCTCCAGTAGTTCTCCTCTGTTTCTGTACAACAGGCCTCCAGTAGTTCTCCTCTGTTTCTGTACAACAGGCCTCCTGTAGGCCTCCTCTGTTTCTGTGCTGGTGCATTGTGATAGTCGGTCTAATCTTCATGTCAAGATGGTTCGTACAACGCCTGAAAGTAGTAGGTGTACTGGACTGTAGCAAACCTTTTTGTGTGAATGTTTTACCGGTAATGTTCAAGGTTAAGTACACCCGCCTCTCCTACTGTTGTCGACAGTAGAACCTTTTGCGGTTCTAGCCACAGCCTAGAACTCCCTGCCTCTCCCTCAATCAAGAACCAAGGCAAAGTGATGTTTGGATTGGCAACATTGGCAAAAACCGGGGGGGAGGGAGGGAGGGAGGGAGGGAGAGAGGGAGGGAGAGAGAGAGATGTTTTGCAACATGTCTATTTCTCTGGAGAGAACTAAACCATTGTCAGTCCCAAATGTGGTTTATATCGGCAGGATTGTGTTCTGTTTTAATTATGCCCTTTTCAAACAGTCAGTTGGGGAGGAAAATGATATTTTATCACATCTGAGTCATCGTATGCCAGTCAAAAGTCTGGATACAGTACGAGTAGGAACAGGAGTTTGGGGGCACTTTGAGGTCCTGTGCAGCTCCTGTACTCTCTGGTTGCTGAATAAGCCTGTTTGATGTTTGTTCAGTCCTCTGAAGACCACAGAGTCTCGGTCTCCTGAGTCTTAGGACCCCATAGATATACTGCCTTAGTCTTGACCTGGGTCTCCTGGGCTGTGTGGACACTGGACAGTGGCTTCTCCAGTAAGAGCAGATCTAGCCACAGGAGTTGTGTAACCTGTAACAGCTGGTCTGGTCGGGGCAGAGGTCATATCCCCTCCAAGGTGAACAGTAACAGATGCAGACTTCATGTCTGTAGCTCTTTTCAATAGAGCTGTTGGTAATACAATACATTATGTGGTAATATTTACATATACTGTATTCCACAGTGTCATATTTACATATACTGTATTCCACAGTGTGTGAAAGTGTATGCAACTCCACTTTAATACACACAAACCCTGGTCAGGTGTAAAACACACACCCTGGTCAGAATGCGTTAACCCCAGAGAGGGGGTTGGGGTAAACCCCTGAGAGGGGGTTGGGGTAAACCCCTGAGAGGGGGTTGGGGTAAACCCCAGAGAGGGGGTTGGGGTAAACCCCAGAGAGGGGGTTGGGGTAAACCCCAGAGAGGGGGTTGGGGTAAACCCCTGAGAGGGGGTTGGGGTAAACCCCTGAGAGGGGGTTGGGGTAAACCCCTGAGAGGGGGTTTGGGTTAAACCCAGAGAGGGGGTTTGGGTTAAACCCCAGAGAAGGGGTTTGGGTTAAACCCCAGAGAGGGGGTTTGGGTTAAACCCCAGAGAGGGGGTTGGTGTAAACCCCAGAGAGGGGGTTGGGGGTAAACCCCAGAGAGGGGGTTGGCGGTAAACCCCAGAGAGGGGGTTGGCGGTAAACCCCAGAGAGGGGGTTATGGTTAACCCCAGAGAGGGGGTTGGGCTTAAAACCCAGAGAGGGGGTTGGGGTTAAAACCCAGAGAGGGGGTTGGGGTTAAACCCCAGAGAGAGGGTTGGGGTTTGTCAAATTCAAGAATGGTTCTTGCACAGTGGGATATCATGTCATTAATTGGTGTTTATTTGCGATAGAAAGTCCCTGTATACACACACACACACACACACACACACACACACACACACACACACACACACACACACACACACAGGTAGGTATGTGCGAGTCCAATACAACAGTGTTTATAACTCCAGTACCCCCGTACCCCCAACAGTGTTTATAACTCCAGTACCCCCAGTACCCCCAACAGTGTTTATAACTCCAGTCCTCTAGTACCCCCAACAGTGTTTATAACTCCAGTACCCCCAACAGTGTTTATAACTCCAGTACCCCCAGTACCCCCAACAGTGTTTATAACTCCAGTACCCCCGACAGTGTTTATAACTCCAGTACCCCCAGTACCCCCAACAGTGTGTATAACTCCAGTACCCCAACAGTGTTTATAACTCCAGTACCCCCAACAGTGTTTATAACTCCAGTACCCCCAACAGTGTTTATAACTCCAGTACCCCCAACAGTGTTTATAACTCCAGTACCCCCAGTACCCCCAACAGTGTTTATAACTCCAGTACCCCCAACAGTGTTTATAACTCCAGTCCTCTAGTACCCCCAACAGTGTTTATAACTCCAGTACCCCCAACAGTGTTTAGAACTCCAGTACCCCCAACAGTGTTTAGAACTCCAGTACCCCCAACAGTGTTTATAACTCCAGTACCCCCAACAGTGTTTATAACTCCAGTACCCCCAACAGTGTTTATAACTCCAGTCCTCTAGTACCCCCAACAGTGTTTATAACTCCAGTCCTCTAGTACCCCCAACAGTGTTTATAACTCCAGTACCCCCAACAGTGTTTAACTCCAGTACCCCCAGTACCCCCAACAGTGTTTATAACTCCAGTACCCCCAACAGTGTTTATAACTCCAGTACCCCCAACAGTGTTTATAACTCCAGTACCCCCAACAGTGTTTATAACTCCAGTACCCCCAACAGTGTTTATAACTCCAGTACCCCCAACAGTGTTTATAACTCCAGTACCCCCAACAGTGTTTATAACTCCAGTACCCCCAACAGTGTTTATAACTCCAGTCCTCTAGTACCCCCAACAGTGTTTATAACTCCAGTACCCCCAACAGTGTTTATAACTCCAGTACCCCCAACAGTGTTTATAACTCCAGTCCTCTAGTACCCCAACAGTGTTTATAACTCCAGTCCTCTAGTACCCCCAACAGTGTTTATAACTCCAGTCCTCTAATACCCCCAACAGTGTTTATAACTCCAGTCCTCTAGTACCCCAACAGTGTTTATAACTCCAGTCCTCTAGTACCCCCAACAGTGTTTATAACTCCAGTCCTCTAGTACCCCAACAGTGTTTATAACTCCAGTCCTCTAGTACCCCCAACAGTGTTTATAACTCCAGTCCTCTAGTACCCCCAACAGTGTTTATAACTCCAGTCCTCTAGTACCCCCAACAGTGTTTATAACTCCAGTCCTCTAATACCACCAACAGTGTTTATAACTCCAGTCCTCTAGTACCCCCAACAGTGTTTATAACTCCAGTCCTCTAATACCCCCAACAGTGTTTATAACTCCAGTCCTCTAGTACCCCCAACAGTGTTTATAACTCCAGTCCTCTAATACCCCCAACAGTGTTTATAACTCCAGTCCTCTAGTACCCCCAACAGTGTTTATAACTCCAGTCCTCTAATACCCCCAACAGTGTTTATAACTCCAGTCCTCTAATACCCCCAACAGTACACATTTGTATTGTAGCCCTGGACAAACATACCTGATTCAACTCATTGAGGGCTTGATGATTAGCTGACATGTTAAATCAGGTGTGCGTGTCTGGGGCTGTAATGAAAATATGTGCTGATATGGGGACTGGAGGACTGGAGTTGGGAACCACTGTTGGGGGACTGGAGGCAGTGGCGGTTCTAGACCATTTCAACTGGGGGGGCCAAGCTGGGGCCAGTTGTACTGTTAGAGGGCCAGTTACATTAGACGTTATTGTTGTCATATCGTTTTCTTCACTGCATTGCAGGCATTAGCAGGCAAAATACCATGTCATCATCCTTGCCATTGTCTAATAACGGATGTAAAAAAAGAAGGATAGCAAAAATTTGTTATGTAAAAATAATTTCATACTCCACATTTAGGGGGGCCACAAGGGGGTCCAAAATTGTTGTCACAGGCGCACTGCCACTCCCCCCCCCCCCAAAAACCGCCCCTGACTGGAGGACTGGAGTTGGGAACCACTGTTGGGGTACTGGAGGACTGGAGTTGGGAAACTGTAGTACAGAACTCCAGGTCTTTGTGTACGTGTGACTGTTTCACGTAACCTCCAGGCAGTGTTCTGTTCTCTGACACTCCCAGGCTCAAGCCCACACAGGTAAGCCCAGCCTGGGAGGAATGTAGCCGGGAGGGGGCCTAACACACTCAGAGGTGTGGAGCTTTGAGCGTTAAACACCAGGGGACGAGAGGGTGAGGGAGTTACCCTTACTGTTAGCTACTTACCTAAACTTGAGAGAGAGAGAGTGGGTGCAAGTTAGAGGAGGGATCAAATCTCAGCGCACACACACACACTCGCTGGTTCTCTTTCCCGTCTCTCTCTCGCTCTGTCATTAAGGCTGACAGTCAGCGTACACACAGGCACGCACCTCGCCTCCAGGTTCAAGGGGATAGAAGACGAGCGGAAAAGAAAGAAGGAAAGAAAAAGGGGAAAGTCGAGTCTCTCTCCTGTCATTACTCTCTCAGACGTGGAACTCGGACTTCAAGGCTGGAAGAGGAGGGTTTTTCTCCCACAGACACCGGTGGATACTGACCTTACAGACGAGTGGAGAGTTAAACAAAAGGATTAAGCGATTCCCTTTTTTAAATTTCTTTCTTTTGGGCTTGGATTGGGCAAGGCAGCTGTAAGAGGTTCGTTTGATCCGTAATCTCTTTAACAAGGCTCTAAACTCACTAATTTCTCCCATTGTTTTCACTGATCTACCACTTCTGTTCCAGCCTGCAAGGTTAAGATGATAGTTATCTACTTGAATATTACAAAAGCAGTTTTATTCTATTCATTTTCTATTCGGGTGAGTCCTATTCGGGTGAGTCCTATTGAGATAGAAGTCAGCAAGAGGCATGGGGCAGCGAGCATGCAGACAGCTGTGCATTTATAAGAAAGTTAAAGGATATATCTTGACAATGTCTATGACCTGAGTGTTTTGAATTTGTGTCAGCTACTCAGGTCAAGGGTCAGTAAGTAAGTTAGAGCTGGTGTCTAGCTCCTCTTAATAACATGCTAAGGATAAAGACCAAAATGTGACACAGATGAAAACAGTTCTACAGATGAAATGGACTTACAACAGAGTATGCATCTGCTCTTAGAGAGAGTCATATAGAAGTTTAAGGCCTATACTGATACAAAATCCTTTCATGTTTTTTATTGCTATCAAACCATAGTTTGTAAAAGTTGTTGCATAACAGCATTCTTCTCTTTGCACGTTAACAACTACTATTTAAGAGTCCTACCCTTCCCGCTCTGGTAACATAGACACAGCCAACTAGATTTACAGGGTAATGACAAGGTGCATTGGGACAGTCCAAGACCACGAGGGACTCTCATTCTGATTGCAGAAGAATTAAAAACCACAGACAGACAAAAGGTCACAGACATCTCTCCACTCTGAGACAGCTGTTCCTATTTACCTGCCTGTGCTTAGATGGATTGATGGTGTGGTAATTAAGTAGCTGTTTTTCTACGGGGCTGACTGAATAGTTGGGTTGATTTACCTAGGTCTCCCCGGCTGTGCCCCCTGTCACTGACGTGACGACCCCTATTGATGTCATAACGGCTAGGTCCCCTCCCTCCGTTGGAATGTTCACCTGGTCTCCGGGCAGATTATTGAGCTGGGACCACAACCAGCAACCACTCTCTTTTTTTCTGTCTTTACATCGTGAATCTATATTTTTTTACGGCTGTATTTCACTAGTGTTGTTTATTTGGATCCTATTAGCTGTTAGTCGTAATTTCCTGCGATCCAGATATTTAGTAATTTAGACCAACGGTGAGTTCAAGCAGAACTTTGTTTTTCCAAACTCTTAGTATTTGAACTTTCTCCATGAGAAGTCTGACTGTACATGTTCTTCTTTGATGTGTTTAATAGTAGTTAACAGATAACCTTTAGGGGCCTCATATTTCTTCTCACAGTGAAGATATCATTTGTCCTGTTTTTCTCTCTTAACTGGCTCAACCTAGTCAGGGATTTAATGTGATAGGTAAACACACCTGTACTATACTACAGTAAGTGTTCCTGCTCCGCTGTCCTGCTCTGTTGCCCTGCTCTGCTGTCCTGCTCTGCTGTCCTGCTCTGCTGTCCTGCTCTGTTGCCCTGCTCTGCTGTCCTGCTCTGTTGCCCTGCTCTGCTGACCTGCTCTGTTGTCCTGCTCTGTTGTCCTGCTCTGTTGTCCTGCTCTGCTGTCCTGCTCTGCTGCTCAGCTGCCCTGCTCTGTTGCCCTGCTCTGTTGCCCTGCTCTGCTGTCCTGCTCTGCTTCACTCTGCTGTCCTGCTCTGCTGTCCTGCTCAGCCGCCCTGTTGCCCTGCTCTGTTGCCCTGCACTGTTGCCCTGCTCTGTTGCCCTGCTCTGTTGCCCTGCTCTGTTGCCCTGCTCTGTTGCCCTGCTCTGTTGCCCTGCTCTGTTGCTCTGCTCTGTTGCCCTGCTCTGTTACCCTGCTCTGTTGCCCTGCTCTGTTGCCCTGCTCTGTTGCCCTGCTCTGTTGCCCTGCTCTGTTGCCCTGCTCTGTTGCCCTGCTCTGCTGTCCTGCTCTGCTGTCCTGCTCTGCTGTCCTGCTCTGTTGCCCTGCTCTGCTGTCCTGCTCTGTTGCCCTGCTCTGCTGTCCTGCTCTGTTGTCCTGCTCTGTTGTCCTGCTCTGTTGTCCTGCTCTGCTGTCCTGCTCTGCTGCTCAGCTGCCCTGCTCTGTTGCCCTGCTCTGCTGTCCTGCTCTGCTGCTCAGCTGCTCTGCTGTCCTGCTCTGCTGTCCTGCTCAGCCGCCCTGTTGCCCTGCTCTGTTGCCCTGCTCTGTTGCCCTGCTCTGTTGCCCTGCTCTGTTGCCCTGCTCTGTTGCCCTGCTCTGTTGCTCTGCTCTGTTGCCCTGCTCTGTTGCCCTGCTCTGTTGCCCTGCTCTGTTGCCCTGCTCTGTTGCCCTGCTCTGCTGCCCTGCTCTGCTGCCCTGCTCTGTTGCCCTGCTCTGTTTTGGGGATGTGAAATTCCTGCTGGGTGAGCCAATGGTCAAAATACATTTAAAAAATAATAATTCTCCATAAAACCCTCTTCCTCCTCTGACTCAATTACTAGGATATCCTGTGCCACCAACTGTCAGCATCAGTGGCGGTTGGAGCCGTTTAAGATGAGGGAGGATGATTTTTTTTTTTTATGAACATGGCCTTATTTCTATTACAGCATATTGAATGAAGGCCATTCATATTCCATTCACCCAGCTCAATGTAACATTATTAGGATTAGGCTACTACATGATACTCTAATGTTCCCTATACCCACGATGAGGTTGCTACAACCTAGCCCATTAATGAAGGTTTACAATGTAGGTGCACTCAGATCGAGAGAAATTTGAGTAATCAAGGTGACAGTGACATATTTAATTCCGCCTTGCACACTCTTGCCTGCATCTAGCTGATCTAGGGTGTAGTCATTAGTCTAACAGTTGCAAACAAGAGTTTCTATTCATTTGCTTCCGTTTAAGAAATCTTTTTCAACAGAATTGGTGCAATGAATACACACCTGATCACCCGTAAACACAGTTCACTTTCGTAGCAGCCACATACAAACAGCTTATTGTACATATAATTCCTTCTCGCATCTATCTACGCACTCTCCTCCTTTCACCTTTTCCCTTCCCTTGTGGACTTCAGTGCATAACACATCAGCTGTCTGTGACAAGGCGGAAAAAACCTTCCAAAGCAAACCTTCATATTATTACCGCTAACCACTACACACAGCCTACATCGTTGTCACTTCATAGTCAGCATAGCTACTAGAACTAACATGTTAGTAAACCATGCAGTACAGTATACAGTCAGCAGCAAGCAGTTCAGCAGTTACACCAGCAGGCCCTGGTGGCAATAAATGAATCAGACCAGAAGCTTACCTTGACTTGGAAGAGTTCCAGTGTTGGATAGCCGTAGCCAGCTAGCTAACATAGCATCCCTCTTTGTTTGAGTAGGCTAAACTAGCTAGCTGCATTTAATGCTAAGTAAGTGAAAGTGAAAAATATATATATCTCTTTCTTGCTTTCTTTAATTTTCAAAACTGTTCAACTATTGGTTTTCTCTCTCTTTGAGTCAACTACTCACCACATTAATGCACTGCAGTGCTAGCTAGATGTAGCTTATGCTTTCAGTACTAGATTAATTCTCTGATCCTTTGATTGGGTGGACAACATGTCAGTTCATGCTTCAAGAGCTCTGATAGGTTGAGGACGTCCTCCGGAAGTTGTCATAATTACTGTGTAAGTCTATGGAAGGGGATGAGAACCATGAGCCTCCTAGCGTTTGTATTGAAGTCAATGTACCCAGAGGAGAATGGAAGCTAGCTGTCCTCCAGCTACACCATGGTGCTACTCTACAGAGTGCTGTTGAAGCTACTGTAGACCTTCATTGCAAAACAGTGTGTTTTAATCAAATATTTTGTGACGTGAATATATTTAGTATAGTTTTCTCAAAAACAATAACTTTTTAAATGTTTCAATATTTTTTTTTTTAAATGAATCACTGAGGAGGATAATCCTCCCCTTCCTCCTCTGAGGAGCCTCCACTGGTCAGCATTTACTTAAAATGTAAGATTCTCTGTGGAGAAAAATCAGTGTGGCATCAGAATCACCTTTATTTGCCAAATACATTTGCATGTATGTGAATTTAACCTGGTTTAATGGTGCTGCCACAAACAGAATATAGACAGACAAATATACGGACAATATGTACAGTATAGACTCAGAATTTACACAATCCACACACAGTATGAACACTGAAGCTAAACACGACAGACTACATTATAACACTATAGCTTCATTATAACGTATGAATGTAGAGAAGTATGAATAAAATAAACAATTACAGGATAATGTGCGATGGGGAAATATGAATCTGATTTATCTATATATATATATATACTACTGCATTAGACTGTAGCTCTTTGCGCACAACATTTGCATAAAACATGTCTTGATGTCTGGAGGAACATTCCCCCAAAGTACAGTGAGCTCCAAAAGTATTGGGACAGTGTCACATTTTTAGTTGTTTTGGCACTGTACTCCATTGCTTTGGATTTGAAATTATAAAATGACTATGAGGTTAAAGTGCAGACTGTGTCAGCTTTCATTTGAGGGTATTTCCAATCATATCGGGTGACCCGTTTACAAATTACAACACTTTTTGTACATAGTCCCCTCATTTAAGGGACCAAAAGTATCGGGTGAATTTCCTAGCACGTAATGATTACATCAAGTTTGGTTTGTGACTCTATTTATTGTTAATCAGAATATAGTATGTTTCTAAACACTACATTAATGCTAACATGGTTACGGATAATCCTGAATGAATCGTGAATAATGATGAGTGAGAAAGTTAGACGCACATAATATCATAACCCCCCCCCAAAAAAAAGCTAACTTCCCCTGTTATTGTAATATTGAGAGGTTAGAATGTCTTGAGGGTGTGATATTTGTGCGTCTAACTTATTATTCACAATTCATTCACAGGACTATCTGTAATCCTGGTAACATCCACATGAGTGTAGAAGTGTTTAAAAACATTTTCTATTCTTATTTACAATAAGTGACTCCAATACATTATTTACCATTAAAAAATACATTCAAACACAACCAAAGCAAACAGCAAATGCATCCAACAACTTTGTAGAGTCACAAGTTTGATGTAATCATTGTGTTCTAGGAATATGGGAAAACACTAAACTTCGGACTACTTTAATACACATATAAGTGAATATGTCCCAGTACTTTCGGTTCCCTAAAATGGGGGGATTATATTCAAAAAGTGCTGTTATTTCTAAACAGTTCACCCAATGTGGATGAAAATACTCTCAAATTTTAACCTAATTTTAACCTCATAATTTTAACCTAATTTTAACCTCATAATTTTAACCTCATAATCATTGTATCATTTCAAATCCAAAGTGTTGGAATACAGAGCCCCAAAAAACTAATGTCACTGTCCCAATACTTTTGGAGCTCACTGTATCTCAGTCACACTTCAGTGCTTTACCCATCTGTTGTCTCTGTGTTCTGTAGGAGTGTAAGGTCTGTGGGAAGGCCACAGAGAGAACAGAGCCAGGTGGTTTGGGTAACACCATCATATTTCTGTAGAGGAATACCCAGGTGCTGAGGTCGCTGGGGGGAAATTACAATGCAGGAGGCTGATAACGCAGCACAGGAGGCAATACTGGAGGCTGAAATTGATGAGATTGATGAGACTCTTTGAGTCAGCTTGATGATACTCTGACCTCTCCAAGTAGAAGCTGTTTAAGGCGCACAGATCGAGGACCAACTGACTTCTCCAACGGAGTGGAAACACAAGACTGACCATCGATCAAGGGGAAACTTTAACCTACTCCTACCTCACCTGGTCATGAGTGTATTCATCCCGTGGTGAAGGTTGAAAGCTCATGACCTGTGTATGTGTTGCAGGGGGAGATGGGGAGATGGACGTTACATCTCTTGGTGGGGGTTGAAAGCTCATGACCTGTGTATGTGTTGCAGGGGGGAGATGGGGAGATGGACGTTACATCTCGTGGTGAAGGTTGAAAGCTCATGACCTGTGTATGTGTTGCAGGGGGGAGATGGGGAGATGGACGTTACATCTCGTGGTGAAGGTTGAAAGCTCATGACCTGTGTATGTGTTGCAGGGGGGAGATGGGGAGATGGACGTTACATCTCGTGGTGAAGGTTGAAAGCTCATGACCTGTGTATGTGTTGCAGGGGGGAGATGGGGAGATGGACGTTACATCTCTTGGTGGGGGTTGAAAGCTCATGACCTGTGTATGTGTTGCAGGGGGGAGATGGGGAGATGGACGTTACATCTCTTGGTGAAGGTTGAAAGCTCATGACCTGTGTATGTGTTGCAGGGGGGAGATGGGGAGATGGACGTTACATCTCTTGGTGGGGGTTGAAAGCTCATGACCTGTGTATGTGTTGCAGGGGGGAGATGGGGAGATGGACGTTACATCTCTTGGTGGGGGTTGTACTTGCTGTCCTCACGGCGAGTAGCTACGCTGAAAAAGGTGAGAATAATTTTAATGAATCAAGTGATTTTTACATAGTGTTATTGCAGTGTGGACTTGGGATATTTTAATATGTCAGTAGACACCATCTAGTTCATGCGGCTGAGTCATCTTTACTGAGAATCCAAACTGGAATTCTAGAGTCATACTACAAGGAATAGCTTCATGTTTCTGATGATTCTCTGTCCTGTAGTAAACCACTGTCTGGCTGCAAGGGCTAACACCTGTTCAGCATGTATCCAGTCAGGGAAGGGCTGTGCCTACTGCCCAGACGAGGTGAGAAGAAACTATTACTCCAGTTGCCTTCAGACACAGCTTAACCCCCACACACACACAGACACATTTAGCGGTAAACACCAACGCGACCCGTGTGTTTGTGTTAACATACAGATCTTTGATGGACCCCGCTGTGACCTTCTGGAGAACATCATAGACCACGGCTGTACTGGCGCGGTGACGGCGGAAGGCAGTCTGTCAATGGAGAAAGTACGTTTTGTCATCACAGTAATCCTTACTACATGGATTCATTAGTCTAGTCATCTGGTTACCACTGTAATATCATCATCATCGTTTGGCTGCAGTACATTCGACCACAAGCGTCCCTCCAGTTGTTACAGTCACAAGCTTTTTGCTGAGGTTGGAGCACCGGTCACTCCTAAAGTTTACCATGTTGCCATGTTATAGACATGACTCACTCTTCCCTCTCTCTCCCTCCATCCTTCCATCTCTCTCCCTCCATCCCTCTATCTCCATCCCTCCTATCTCTCTCTCCATCCCTCTATCTCTCTCTCCATCCCTCTCTCTCCATCTCTCTCCCTCATCCCTCCATCTCTCTCCCTCCATCTCTCTCCCTCATCCCTCTCTCTCTCTCTCTCCCTCCATCCCTCTCTCTCTCTCTCCCTCCATCCCTCTCTCTCTCCCTCCATCCCTCTCTCTCTCCCTCCATCCCTCTCTCCCTCCCTCCATCCCTCTCTCTCTCTCTCTCCCTCATCCCTCTATCTCTCTCTCCTTCCATCTCGCTCCCTCCATCCCTCTCTCCTTCCATCTCGCTCCCTCCATCCCTCTCTCCTTCCATCTCGCTCCCTCCATCCCTCTATCTTGCTCCCTCCATCCCTCTATCTCGCTCCTTCCATCCATCTATCTCTCTCTCCATCCCTCTATCTCTCTCTCTCCATCCCTCTATCTCTCCATCCCTCTATCTCTCTCCCTCCATCCCTCCATCTCTCTCCCTCCATCCCTCTATCTCCATCTCCCTCCCTCCATCTCTCTCCCTCTCTCCATCCCTTCATCTCCCCATCTCCCTCCCTCCATCTCCCTCCATCTCCCTCCCTCTCTAGAACCAGAAGATTGACATGTTGATGAAGCGCTCTCAGGTGGCCCCCCAGGATATGTCCATGACTCTGCTGCCAGGGGAGGAGAGAGAGATTGAGATGGAGGTGTTTGAACCAGCGAAAGGACCTCTCGACCTCTATATTCTCATGGACTTCTCCAACTCCATGAAGGATGATTTGGACAACCTCAAAAGGATGGGTGCTGAGCTGGGTAAGTTAGAGGGGGAACAATGAGTGGAATTGTAAAACCATTGTCTTCAGTGTAGTACTGGGATAGTGTGGTTTGGTGATGTGTTCTGTTCTCCGTATAGCTGAGTTGGTGGGGAAGCTGTCTGATGATTACACCATCGGTTTCGGCAAATTTGTGGACAAGGTGGTGGAGCCCCAGACAGACATGAGACCGACCAAGTAAGAACTTTCTAACTATTAGAATCCTCTCCATACAGACACAGATATACATACACAGACCCAAAAGCAAACATCACTACCATATGAAAAGGTCGGCATTTATACACTAATCATACTCATGGTCCCTCATTCTATCTCTTCCTCTCCCCTTCCCCTCTTCTCCTCTTCCTCTCCTCCTCTTCTTCTTCCCCTCTCCTCTTCCTCTCCCACTTCCCCTCTCCTCCTCTTCCTCTCCCCCTTCCTTTCTCCTGCGCTCCCCTCTTCTCCTTCTATTCCTCTCACCCGTGCTCCCCTCTCCTCCTCTTCCTCTCCCCCTCCCTCCCTCCCCTCTCCTACTCCCTCCTTCCCCTCTCCTCCTCTTCGTCTTCCTCTCCACCGTGCTCTCCTCCTCTTCCTCTCCCCCACCCTCCCCTCTACTCCTCTTCCTCTCCTAACCCCCCCCTTCCCTCCTCTTCCTCTCCAGACTGGCCCAGCCGTGGCCCAACAGCGACCCTCCCTTCTCGTTCCGAAATGTGATCACTCTGACCTCTGACCTGCAGTCCTTCACCCAGAAGCTGCAGAAGGAGAGGATCTCAGGCAACCTGGATGCTCCAGAGGGGGGCTTCGACGCCATACTGCAGGCTACAGTCTGCGGGGTAGGACTATAGAGTTAGATTTACTAGAAAGGACAAGCAGCCATCTTTGGTGTACCATTTGGGATGTTTGATTATTTGAAGCTTGCTTTAGTAAAGTTAACTGTGATGCACCACTGTGTGAAATTCTTCAGAAGGCTCTAAATAATTAAATATAACTCTCTCCTTACCTCCTTTCTTCTCCTCCACCTCTCTCTCTCTCTCTCTCTCTCTCTCTTTCTCTCCCCTCCTACCCTCTCTCCCTTACACCTCTCTCTCTCTCTCTCTCACCCTACCCTCTCTCTCTCCCCCTACACTCTCTTTCTCTCTCCTCCTACCCTCTCTCCCTTACACCTCTCTCTCTCTCTCTCTCACCCTACCCTCTCTCTCTCCTCCTACCCTCTCTCCCCTCCAGGAAAAGATTGGCTGGCGTGACCATGCCACCCACCTCCTGGTCTTCTCCACCGAGTCGGCCTTCCACTACGAGAGTGACGGTGCCAACGTGCTGGCTGGCATCATGCCACGCAATGACGAGCAGTGCCACCTGGACAACGATGGGAAATACACAGAGGACACCAGTCAGGACTACCCCTCTGTGCCCACCCTGGTCCGTCTGCTGGGCAAACACAACATCATCCCCATCTTTGCCGTCACAAACTACTCCTTCACCTACTATGAGGTAAGAACTCAGCGCTACTACTCACCTTACTAACCTGAACCCTGCACCTTACTAACCTGAACCCTGCACCATACTAACCTGAACCCTGCACCATACTAACCTGAACCCTGCACCTTACTAACCTGAACCCTGCACCATACTAACCTGAACCCTGCACCATACTAACCTGAACCCTGCACCTTACTAACCTGAACCCTCCACCATACTAACCTGAACCCTGCACCTTACTAACCTGAACCCTGCACCATACTAACCTGAACCCTCCACCATACTAACCTGAACCCTGCACCTTACTAACCTGAACCCTGCACCATACTAACCTGAACCCTGCACCTTACAAACCTGAACCCTGCACCATACTAACCTGAACCCTGCACCATACTAACCTGAACCCTGCACCTTACTAACCTGAACCCTGCACCATACTAACCTGAACCCTGCACCATACTAACCTGAACCCTGCACCTTACTAACCTGAACCCTGCACCATACTAACCTGAACCCTGCACCTTACTAACCTGAACCCTGCACCTTACTAACCTGAACCCTGCACCATACTAACCTGAACCCTGCACCATACTAACCTGAACCCTCCACCATACTAACCTGAACCCTGCACCATACTAACCTGAACCCTGCACCATACTAACCTGAACCCTCCACCATACTAACCTGAACCCTGCACCTTACTAACCTGAACCCTCCACCATACTAACCTGAACCCTGCACCTTACAAACCTGAACCCTCCACCATACTAACCTGAACCCTGCACCTTACTAACCTGAACCCTGCACCTTACAAACCTGAACCCTCCACCATACTAACCTGAACCCTGCACCTTACTAACCTGAACCCTGCACCAGACTAACCTGAACCCTGCACCATACTAACCTGAACCCTGCACCATACTAACCTGAACCCTGCACCATACTAACCTGAACCCTGCACCTTACTAACCTGAACCCTCCACCATACTAACCTGAACCCTGCACCTTACAAACCTGAACCCTGCACCTTACTAACCTGAACCCTCCACCATACTAACCTGAACCCTGCACCTTACTAACCTGAACCCTTTACTTTACTAACCTGAACCCTGCACCATACTAACCTGAACCCTGCACCTTACTAACCTGAACCCTGCACCTTACTAACCTGAACCCTGCACCATACTAACCTGAACCCTGCACCTTACTAACCTGAACCCTGCACCTTACTAACCTGAACCCTGCACCAGACTAACCTGAACCCTGCACCTTACTAACCTGAACCCTGCACCTTACTAACCTGAACCCTGCACCTTACTAACCTGAACCCTGCACCTTACTAACCTGAACCCTGCACCTTACTAACCTGAACCCTGCACCATACTAACCTGAACCCTGCACCATACTAACCTGAACCCTCCACCATACTAACCTGAACCCTGCACCTTACTAACCTGAACCCTCCACCATACTAACCTGAACCCTGCACCTTACTAACCTGAACCCTGCACCTTACAAACCTGAACCCTCCACCATACTAACCTGAACCCTGCACCTTACTAACCTGAACCCTGCACCATACTAACCTGAACCCTGCACCATACTAACCTGAACCCTGCACCATACTAACCTGAACCCTGCACCATACTAACCTGAACCCTCCACCATACTAACCTGAACCCTGCACCATACTAACCTGAACCCTGCACCATACTAACCTGAACCCTGCACCTTACTAACCTGAACCCTCCACCATACTAACCTGAACCCTGCACCTTACAAACCTGAACCCTGCACCTTACTAACCTGAACCCTCCACCATACTAACCTGAACCCTGCACCTTACTAACCTGAACCCTTTACCTTACTAACCTGAACCCTGCACCATACTAACCTGAACCCTGCACCTTACTAACCTGAACCCTGCACCTTACTAACCTGAACCCTGCACCATACTAACCTGAACCCTGCACCTTACTAACCTGAACCCTGCACCTTACTAACCTGAACCCTGCACCAGACTAACCTGAACCCTGCACCTTACTAACCTGAACCCTGCACCTTACTAACCTGAACCCTGCACCTTACTAACCTGAACCCTGCACCTTACTAACCTGAACCCTGCACCTTACTAACCTGAACCCTGCACCATACTAACCTGAACCCTGCACCATACTAACCTGAACCCTCCACCATACTAACCTGAACCCTGCACCTTACTAACCTGAACCCTCCACCATACTAACCTGAACCCTGCACCTTACTAACCTGAACCCTGCACCTTACAAACCTGAACCCTCCACCATACTAACCTGAACCCTGCACCTTACTAACCTGAACCCTGCACCATACTAACCTGAACCCTGCACCATACTAACCTGAACCCTGCACCATACTAACCTGAACCCTGCACCATACTAACCTGAACCCTCCACCATACTAACCTGAACCCTGCACCATATTAACCTGAACCCTGAACCCTCCACCATACTAACATGAACCCTCCACCATTCTAACCTGAACCCTGAACCCTCCACCATACTAACCTGAACCCTGAACCCTCCACCATTCTAACCTGAACCCTGAACCCTCCACCATACTAACCTGAACCCTGAACCCTCCACCATACTAACCTGAACCCTGAACCCTCCACCATTCTAACCTGAACCCTGAACCCTCCACCATTCTAACCTGAACCCTGCACCATACTAACCCTACAAACACGTCATCATCCCCATTTTCACTCCTAAAGTATACTTATTCCACTGAGTTTAGCCACTGTCTGTTCTGTGAGCACTTAACTCATCTGTAGCATTGCAGATAACCCCTTCATGTATTGTGGGTTCTCCTGTGTAGAAGCTTCATGAGTATTTCCCCATCGCTGAGCTGGGCCTGCTACAGGAAGACTCTGCTAACATCCTCAATATCATGGAGAAAGCTTTCGAGGTAAGAACGGGCTTGTTTAAAGTTAACAGGTGTTGCGCAATGGACACATGATTTGCATTTGATTCCCCTTTATGTATCCCCCCTACGGGCTATTGGGAAAGCCAGATGTCCTAATAATACTGTCCGTCTCTGTCCTCTCAGAATATCCGTTCTAAGATCAGTATCCGTGCTGAGGATAGACCTAAAGCTATAGAAGCTCAGGTCCTGTCTTACAGTGGCAATGTTGCACAAACAGGAACCTTCAAAGTCAAGCCTGGGCAAATAGTAAGAAACAATTACATGTTGCACACACACACACACACACACACGCGCACTCACACACTCACACTAACCCATTCTGTGTTTTCCAGGGGAAGTTTAAGGTGCGTGTCAAGGCCAATGAGATGGTTGGGGAACAGCATGTGTGTAGTCTGGAGCAGGGTGACAAAAAAGGGAAGATGAGAGTCAAACCAACAACCTTCAGCACAGCTCTAAACATCAACGCTGAAGTGCTCTGTAAAACCTGCGACTGTGAGAAGGTGTGAAGATACAAACAAACAAACAAACACACAAACATAAACGCTCAACTGTGTTTTGGTATCTAACACTGTCTTTCCTTCTCTATCTCTGCTTCCCTCAGAATCCATTTCCAAACGCAGTGAGGTGTACAGGCCATGGAGACCTGGTCTGTGGGAAGTGCAAGTGCAACGACGGCTGGTGAGACAAACACAACTGAAGCTACTTTCTCTCACATATAAAATAATACTCATGGATTGGATTTATAGTGTTTTTCCAGTGCTCAAAGCGCTTTACATAGTAAGAAGGGAAACTCGCCTCTCCCACCATCAAGTGATGCACAGAACGCTCACCATACATCAACTAGTATGGTAGAGAGGGGAGGAGATATATACATCAACTAGTATGGTAGAGAGGTAAGGAGATATATACATCAACTAGTATGGTAGAGAGGTGAGGAGATATATACATCAACTAGTATGGTAGAGAGGTGAGGAGATATATACATCAACTAGTATGGTAGAGAGGTGAGGAGATGTATACATCAACTAGTATGGTAGAGAGGTGAGGAGATATATACATCAACTAGTATGGTAGAGAGGTGAGGAGATATATACATCAACTAGTATGGTAGAGAGGTGAGGAGATATATACATCAACTAGTATGGTAGAGAGGTGAGGAGATATATACATCAACTAGTATGGTAGAGAGGTGAGGAGATATATACATCAACTAGTATGGTAGAGAGGTGAGGAGATATATACATCAACTAGTATGGTAGAGAGGTGAGGAGATATATACATCAACTAGTATGGTAGAGAGGTGAGGAGATGTATACATCAACTAGTATGGTAGAGAGGTGAGGAGATATATACATCAACTAGTATGGTAGAGAGGTGAGGAGATATATACATCAACTAGTATGGTAGAGAGGTGAGGAGATATATACATCAACTAGTATGGTAGAGAGGTGAGGAGATATATACATCAACTAGTATGGTAGAGAGGTGAGGAGATATATACATCAACTAGTATGGTAGAGAGGTGAGGAGATATATACATCAACTAGTATGGTAGAGAGGTGAGGAGATATATACATCAACTAGTATGGTAGAGAGGTGAGGAGATATATACATCAACTAGTATGGTAGAGAGGTGAGGAGATATATACATCAACTAGTATGGTAGAGAGGTGAGGAGATATATACATCAACTAGTATGGTAGAGAGGTGAGGAGATATATACATCAACTAGTATGGTAGAGAGGTGAGGAGATATATACATCAACTAGTATGGTAGAGAGGTGAGGAGATATATACATCAACTAGTATGGTAGAGAGGTGAGGAGATATATACATCAACTAGTATGGTAGAGAGGTGAGGAGATGTATACATCAACTAGTATGGTAGAGAGGTGAGGAGATATATACATCAACTAGTATGGTAGAGAGGTGAGGAGATATATACATCAACTAGTATGGTAGAGAGGTGAGGAGATATATACATCAACTAGTATGGTAGAGAGGTGAGGAGATATATACATCAACTAGTATGGTAGAGAGGTGAGGAGATATATACATCAACTAGTATGGTAGAGAGGTGAGGAGATATATACATCAACTAGTATGGTAGAGAGGTGAGGAGATATATACATCAACTAGTATGGTAGAGAGGTGAGGAGATATATACATCAACTAGTATGGTAGAGAGGTGAGGAGATATATACATCAACTAGTATGGTAGAGAGGTGAGGAGATATATACATCAACTAGTATGGTAGAGAGGTGAGGAGATATATACATCAACTAGTATGGTAGAGAGGTGAGGAGATATATACATCAACTAGTATGGTAGAGAGGTGAGGAGATATATACATCAACTAGTATGGTAGAGAGGTGAGGAGATATATACATCAACTAGTATGGTAGAGAGGTGAGGAGATATATACATCAACTAGTATGGTAGAGAGGTGAGGAGATGTATACATCAACTAGTATGGTAGAGAGGTGAGGAGATGTATACATCAACTAGTATGGTAGAGAGGTGAGGAGATATATACATCAACTAGTATGGTAGAGAGGTGAGGAGATATATACATCAACTAGTATGGTAGAGAGGTGAGGAGATATATACATCAACTAGTATGGTAGAGAGGTGAGGAGATATATACATCAACTAGTATGGTAGAGAGGTGAGGAGATATATACATCAACTAGTATGGTAGAGAGGTGAGGAGATATATACATCAACTAGTATGGTAGAGAGGTGAGGAGATATATACATCAACTAGTATGGTAGAGAGGTGAGGAGATATATACATCAACTAGTATGGTAGAGAGGTGAGGAGATATATACATCAACTAGTATGGTAGAGAGGTGAGGAGATATATATGCCAATTAGGAATCAAATATTCTTGGACAAGACAGAACATTAGTATAAATCTTTCTCCCCAGGCTGGGTCCATTCTGTAACTGCTCTGCCAGCGCGTCGACGGATCCGGGCACTTCCTGTCGGGGTCCTGGCGTGGAGGAGCCGTGTTCTGGCCGAGGAGATTGCCTGTGTGGAACGTGTGTTTGTTACAACACGGACCAGTACGAGGGACCCCTCTGTCAGTTTGACAAGTCCCAGTGTCAACGATTCGGAGGTTTCCTCTGCAACGGTGAGTGTGGGGCTGTCGTCATTGTCTTAGACAGCAAGCTCGTCACACCGCTTTGCTTTAGAATAACGCTTTCTCTCGGAAGACAACAATGCGGCTGTCATAAGGAGTGTACAACTGTGTCATCAATACCGTTTGTGGTCCCTAAACTTCTATGTGAGTGTATGTGAAAGTGTCAAGCACTTGAAGTAGATTCTAACCATTTCTCTGTCTCTCTCTCTCTTTTAGACCGTGGTCGCTGCTTCATGGGCCAGTGTGCGTGTGCAGAGGGCTGGGAGGGACCGGCCTGTGAGTGTCCCATGAGCAACCAGACCTGTCTGGACACTAAAGGGGTGAGCACTACATAATCTCTCTCCCTCTGTTTCTTTCTCTCTGTCTCTCTCCCTCTCTCTCTGTTTCTCTCCCTCTCTCTGTTTCTCTCTCTTTCCTCCCTCTCTCTCCCCCTCTCTGTTTCTCTCTCTCTCTCTCTCTCTCTCTCTCTCTCTCTCTCTCTCTCTCTCTCTCTGTCTCTCTCTCTCTCTCTCTGTGTCTCTCTCTCTATCGCTCTCTCTCGCTCTCCCTCTCTCCCTCTCGCTCTCCCTCTCTCTCTCTCATTCCAGATTTCTACAATATTGTTGGTCATGGCTGATCTAACCACTACTCCCCACCCCACCTTTCTCAGGGTGTCTGTAACGGGCGGGGTGTGTGTAAGTGTGGTCGTTGTGAGTGCCAGGACTCTGGCCTGGCCATGACCCCCACCTGCGAGGCTAACTTCCAGGCCCAGCTGGGGATGTGTGAGGACAAAAGGAGCTGTGTCCAGTGTCAGGCCTGGAAGACCGGAGAGAAGAAGGACAGCGACAAGTGCGACCAGTGCCAGTTCAAAGTGGTCATGGTGGAAGAGCTCAAGGAAAATAAAGAGGTGATTGAGGCGTGTAGTTTCCGTGACGAGGATGATGACTGTACTTACCACTACACCGTGGACTATCCTGAGGACCAGGCTGTTAAGGAGCTGGAGGTCCAGGTGCTCAAGAAGAAAGGTGAGACAACGTTCATATCTTCCTGCCTTGGTTTATATGACGTCAATACCATTATGGGGGTTGCCTGCTTTGTTACGGACAAGCTCACCGTGTGGTGACCTGCATCCTGGTTGTGATGTTGATGTTGTTGTGGTCCGTCCTCTTAGAGTGTCCCCCTGCTGGCTTCCTGTGGTTGATCCCTCTCATCATGTTCCTCATGCTACTGCTGGGTCTATTGTCGCTCTGCTGTTGGAAGTACTGCGCCTGCTGCAAGGTAATGTCCAGACACAACCATAACATGACCTTTAGAACAACCAACCATGACCTTTACCATACTATGATGGAAATAATCTCTCTATTTGCCTCTCTCATTCTCTTTCAGTCCTGTCTTGCTTTGCTGCCATGCTGTGGAAGAGGTGAGCAACACGTGCAATGTCCCTGTTAGAAAGATTTATGTATCGTTCTGTGCCTGTTACTGTACCATGTTTCCAGGCCATATTACATTGTGTGATTGAACATGTGTTCTCCTATGTGTGTCCCTGTGTCTTCAGGTCGTACGGTTGGCTTTAAGGAAAATCAGTACATGCTCCGCCAATCCATGCTCACCTCTGACCACCTAGACACGCCACTAGTGAGGACCGGCCCACCCAAGAGCACCGACGTGGTTCGCTGGAAGATCACCGACAATGTCCACCGATCGCCCAATCATCCGCTTGCGCAGGTTCAGCCCAACCCCAAAGAGACCAGTGAGTGTAAAATGTTTCAAATTCCAGCTCTCCCATTGGTTGGAGTTATCACCAGAACTTCCTGGTTTACATTGTTATGAAAACCTGACCCTAAACCACCTCCTCTTCTCCCCCTCTTCTCTTCCTCTCCTCATCCTCCTCCCCTCACCTCCTCTTCTCCCCCTCTTCTCTTCCTCTCCTCCTCCCCTCACCTCCTCTTCTCCCCCTCTTCTCTTCCTCTCCTCCTCCCCTCACCTCCTCTTCTCCCCCTCTTCTCTTCCTCTCCTCCCCACCTCCTCTCCTCCTCTTCCTCTCCTCCTCCTCTTTTCCTCCTCTCCTCCTCCTCCTCTTCCCCACCTCCTCTCCTCCTCTTCCTCTCCTCCTCCTCTTGTCTTCCTCTCCTACTCCTCCTCCTTCTCCCCACATCCTCTCCTCCCCCTCTTCACTTCCTCTCCACCTTCTCTCCTCTCCTCCTCCTCCCCACCTCCTCTTCTCCGCCTTTTTGTCCTCCATCTATAGTCCAGTTCCCTCTGTCTCTGCGTCTGAACAGGTTGTTCACAGACAGTCTGTCTCGCTCCGACGCCAGAGACACTGAGTTGCTACGCAGGGAGGTTGATGACAACGTGAGTGTGTGAGTGTGTGAGTGAATGTGTATGTGTGTGTGTGAGCAATCTGTGTATGTATACATTACTGTATGCTCATCCTTGTGACAGTGGATTGTGTGTGTTCTCTGTTTAGCTGAATGAAGTGTACAAGCAGGTTCCTGGCACCCAGAGAGTTCAGAACACCACATTTAGGTGAGACACTAATTTCAACCTTTAATCCTTCCTGAATTTATTACAATAAAGAAATTTTTTCTGAATGTTGTCTAAATCATGTTTTCTCATATCATCATTACTGATATTGTCTTTGTGTTTCAGATTACAGAGAAATGCTGGTAAAAGATCTGACCACGCCATCGTAGACACTGTTCTGTCTGCTCCTCGCTCCAGCTACCCCAACATCGTCAAACTGACTGAGAAAAACGTCCAGTCTGGCAACTTCCAGGATCTCAAAGTGGTGCCGGGCTACTACACAGTGGCCACAGACAGAGGTGTGTGTGTGTGTGTGTGTGTGTGTGTGTGTGTGTGTGTGTGTGTGTGTGTGTGTGTGTGTGTGTGTGTGTATGGGAGTTCCTAACTCACTCCCTCTCTCTGTCTGGCTCTCTGCAGAGGCGGCTGGTGCCGTGGAGTTCCAGGAGGGGGTAGAGACGGTGGATGTGCACGTGCCGCTCTTCGTCAAGGAGGAAGATGATGATAAGAAGCAGCTGCAGGTGGAGGCGGTGGACGTTCCTCTGGGCATCGCTGAGATAGGGAAACGCTTCGTCAGCATCACTATCATCAAAGAACACGGTGAGAGCCAATCAGAGATATCTTATCTGACCCCTGACCTCTCTACTCTTACACACACTTACACGGTGCTTCAAAACCATACAGCATTATAAACCGTTGACTTCCAGTGAATATGTATATTCTTTTGGTTTATTTTGTGTTCTTCCCCTCACCTCAGTTAGCTAAAAACTGTCTCTCTCCCCTCTTCAGCCAAGAGTGTTATGTCGTTCCTCCAGCCTTCGTACACCTACAGCCGACAGGACAAAGTGGCTAACATCCCCATTACTAGAGAGATCATAGAGGATGGACACGCACAGGTCAGCTACCGCACCCGAGACCTCACCGCCAAGGACAAGAAGGTAACACATGCTATAAGACAGAGATATCACACTTTTCATTTGTCTAAGTTACTTTCTTTTTCCATCCTCATAACTACTCCTCCGTCTCTCACCAGGACTATGTGACAGTGGATGGGGAACTGTCCTACGGGCCAGGGGAGACCCAGCAGACTGTCCCTGTTCGTTTGTTGGAGATGGGAGAGGGAGATGGTCTGCTGAAGGACACACAGGTCAAACAATTTGTCATGGACCTCAGTAACCCAAGACAGGGTGCAAAGCTGGGACGCTACCCCAGAACCACCGTCACCATCACTGACAAACCAGGTGAGGTTATATACTACTGTCACCATCACTGACCAACCAGGTGAGAGGACAGGGTCCAGGGTGTATCACATAGCATTAAAAAATAAACTATACTGTTTAGATTATCCCAGAGTTTTAATGTAGCAATGTTTCTGTTCCATCAGGACACAAATGTCCCAGACATTATTACCATGGGTTTTGAGAGCTTGGCTAATGGCCACGTGTGGTTGGAAAGCCAGCCATAACTTCCTCCTCTCTAACATGGCCGTAACAAACTTCCTCTCCCTTTGCTTCCCTCAGAGCCCAGTGTGGTGATGTTTATGAAGAGCACCCAGAACTTCTCCACCGCCGACCCAACCTACTCCATCCCCGTGGTCCGCACCCGCAATAAGGAGGGGCCCGCCACCGTCCACTGGAGGACCCGCAACGCTAAACGCTTCGAGCTGTCCGGCCCCCTAAAGTTTGGTCCCGGGGAAACAGAGAAGAACATCGTGATCGATCCACGCTCTCACCCTGGCCCGGTAAAACCAGAGTCCTTCCAACTGGAACTGTTTGACCCCAGTACGAAAGCTGTGGTCGGAGAGAGGAAGACAACGATGGTCACTATTACTGATGGAGGTAATACACACAGAAACAGATACTGAAACACACACAGTATTGGGTATCTGTAAGGAATCTGATGCACAAAGTGTGCATCACTAAAATAAGTTGCCCAACCCTTTTTGCCACTGTCCCTCTCCCTCCCTCCCTCTCCTCCCCGTCTCCCCCCTCTCCTCTCCTCCCCCCCTCTCGTCTCCCCTTCTCCCCCCTCTCCCTCTCTTCCCCCTCTCCTCTCCCTCTCCTCCCCCTCTCCCCTTCTCCTCCTCCCCCTCAGGACTTCCAGACAATGCCCAGATGGAGAAGAGTGCGGGCTTCATCAACCAGACAGCCACGTCCCCTGGTGGTCGTCTCAACTCTCCCACCAACGTGAAGGCCAAAGCCACCGGCCCCCGGAGCATTCGCCTTAACTGGGACCCCTTAGGAAAATCCCTGGGCTACAAGGTAAGGAACCCACCTTCAGGATCCAACCCCCTGGACTACAAGGTAAGGAACCCCCCTCAGGATCCATCCCCCTGGACTACAAGGTAAGGAATCCCCCTCAGGATCCATCCCCCTGGACTACAAGGTAAGGATCCCCCCTCAGGATCCATCCCCCTGGACTACAAGGTAAGGAATCCCCCTCAGGATCCATCCCCCTGGACTACAAGGTAAGGATCCCCCCTCAGGATCCATCCCCCTGGACTACAAGGTAAGGATCCCCCCTCAGGATCCATCCCCCTGGACTACAAGGTAAGGAATCCCCCTCAGGATCCATCCCCCTGGACTACAAGGTAAGGAACCCCCCTCAGGATCCATCCCCCTGGACTACAAGGTACTGAGAGGAACTGTCATACAGAACCAGTGGAGGCTGGTGGGAGGAGCTATAGGAGAACGGGCTCATTGTAATGTCTGGAATGGAATAAATGGAACGGAGTCAAACGTGGTTTCCATATATTTGATGTGTTTGATACAGTTCCATTCATTCTGTTCCAGCCATTACAATGAGCCCTTCCTCCTATAGTTCCTTCCACCAGCCGGCACTGTACAGGACATACCTTGACTTAAACCCTTTACTCCATAAGGAGCATCGGTCATCAACAGAGGAACTCAATAGATTACATACCTGCCAACTTTTACTGGTGGAAAATGGGAGATTATTTTCCTTCGCTTTCACTCAACTTTGAACTGCTGTTTTAAACATGTACTTTGAAAATAAAACGTACAAAAAATATCCAGAGTAGATATAGAAATAAAGGTCGTGGTCCCTTTATGATTGTTCATTCTCTCTGGTCACCAGGTGAAGTATTGGATCTATGGGGATCCTGAGGCTGACGCCCCCCCTGCAATGAACGTGAAGACAACCCATGCTGACCTGGCCAACCTGTACCCCTATTGTGACTACGAGACGAAGGTGTGTGGCTACAATGCCCTGGGAGATGGAAACTACAGCGAGATGGTGCCCTGTAAGACCCTGGAGGATGGTGAGTGAGGTCACATCCTGTTCCTGTCAAAGATGGACTACATATATTTTCTTTGAAACACTACAATTCTAGGATTGTGGACCGTTTTTGTTTCTCAGTTGAATGTTGTTGGGTCTGACACAGCATGTAAGCTCAAACATTATGTAGGTAGTTTTCTTCCTTCGTACCTTGTGATTAACTTCCTGTCTACTTTCTATCCTCCCCTATCCTCCAGTCCCCAGTGAGCCCGGTCGTCTGGCGTTTAATGTCATCAGTCCAACTGTCACTCAGGTCAGCTGGGCGGAGCCTGCCGAGACCAATGGTGTCATCACCGCCTACGAGGTTCTCTACACGCCCATCAATGACGACACGAGTGAGTGACCGATCAAATCAAAATTATCTCCGAATTTCTCGGAGTGATGTCTGTGCTTCTAAGACATTCTAAAGGACGACACACACCACACCGAATGTTGATCTGCCGTTCTTCTGCTGATCGTTCGGCTCACTGTGCTTAGTCTGACTGACAACATTTTCATGCTATTCTAATGTAAAATTGGTTTGCACTCTGTTCGAAAATTATGGCCGGGCACTCTTTTTAGAGATACTAAGTACTCTCGGGCCGGGAAAAGCTATTGGTGGGTCCGAGCCTTAACACGTTCTCCACTCCTTCTCGCTTCCCTTTGTAGAGCCGATGGGTGCAGCTAAGAAGGTGAAGATAGACAACCCTAAGAAGAGGATGTTGCTGATTGAGAACCTGCAGTCGGCCCAGACTTACTGCTATCAGGTCCGGGCTAAGAACAGCGTGGGTTGGGGTCCCTTCAAAGAAGCGACCATCAACCTGGCCTCCCAGCCCACCAGACCCATGTCCAGTGAGTAAATAAGAGCAGAAGAGATGTTCCGTCTAGAAAGCATTTAGTATGATCTTGATTGTTACCTGCTGAAACGTTTGTGTCTAGCAAACCAGAAAGCTAATGTTTCAAGAGAAGCTTGTCTTACGCTTCGTTCACACCGACAGCGTTGTTGCGCAAAATAGTAGGCAGCATCATCTGGATATGTATGTAACAGAAGTTCAACATTCACCTTCTACTACCATTTACCATACTACCAGTTTGACTCATACGGGGCGGCAGGCTGGCCTAGTGGTTAGAGCATTGGGCTAGTAACCAAAAGGCTGCAAGAGGAGCTGATAAGGTACAAATATGTCGTTCTGCCTCTGAACAAGGCAGTTAACCCACTGTTCCTAGGCCGTCATTGAAAATAAGAATTTGTTCTTAACTGACTTGCCTGGTTAAATAAAGGTAAAATAAAAATACGGTGGATAAATCAAACGTATGCACCACACAGAACGCACTGCAACTGCCTCTGCAATGCAATTCTGAACGGCAAACGCAGCGTTCCATTGGAAATCAATGTACTTCTGGAGTGTCAAAACTTAATGACGCTGTCGGTGTGATCGAGGCGTTAATCCATCTCTCTTCCTCTCCTCCCTATAGTCCCTATCATCCCAGACATCCCTATAGTGGACGCGGAGGCGGGTGATGAGTACGACGGCTACCTGATGTACAGCAGTGAGGTCATGAGATCGCCAACAGACTCCAAGAGACCCAGCGTCTCAGACGAAGGTGGGTACCCGCAGACTACGCCACCTTTCCTGGCGGCTCTTTGCAGTCTCGCTTCAGTTGTGTACTGGGAGTTGTATTGTGTTTTGAGTGGACCCCAGGAAGAATAGTTGTTGCTAAATAACAGCTAATGGGGATGAAGTTCACTGTTTTGATCTGAAAGAGACATGTCTATCCATCTTCTGTAGTCCAGTCATCTGCTCACTGAAGCAGAAAGAGAAAGAAACCTAAAAAAGGGTTTAATGTGTCACGGTTGAGGCTGACAGATAGGAGGGTTTCCTCCATCGTTCTCGCTCTCTATCACTTTCTGTCTCCGTTTTCATTCATTCTTTCTCTTTATTTATTTCCTTCTCCCCCTCTCTCTCTCTCTTCTCCCCCCTCTCTCTCTGAAGTATCTTTTAACAACTGACTTTATTTTACATCTCACAAGACCATCAGATCCAAAACTGGTGTCTCTTCAAGGCTTTCGGTTTTATCATGCCTGTCTTCATTCCAGTCTTCATTTTCTTCTTCATGGCTTTGGGTTTTATCATGCCGGTCTTCATATTCTTATTCATGGCTTTATCATGCCAGTCTTCATACCAGTCTTAATTTTCTTCTTCAAGGCTTCATCCTGCCAGTCAAACCTCTCCTATTATTGCTCTGTAGTTTAGATATCACAGAATCTACATACATCCAGCCTCCTCCTCTTCCTCCTCTCTCAACTCCTTCTAATCACCTTGCTTCACAAAAACAACTGCCATGCCAACCATCAATCCCCCCCCCCCCCCCCCCCCTCCGCCTGCCTCTCCTCTCCATAACAAGGCTTTATCAAGTTGGTCGGTTCCAAGCTGGACCTGCGTTCGGTGTCCTGGAATAGGCATGTGGATGTGATCCCCTACCGCCTCAGCACAGACACAGAGACCAGCAGCGACGAGACCCCCCGACCCAGCCGAACACAGATACCCCATCAAGGTGAAGACCGCCCTGGATAGACAGACAGACAGATACAGAGATGGCATGCCAGCTACTGTGTACGCCGGGCACAAACCTCCCAATGCAGCTGCAGTGCCCCCTATGCCACCACCTCTCGTCTGCACAAAGCCTTCAGATCTCTAATCAACATCATGTTTCCGTCCTCCAATCTACCCCTAGCCCTGGTTCTGGTCTGGCCTCTTCCCCTGTTGCACCTCAACCCTCCCACCCAAAGGGTCTTCACTTCCAGGCATCAACTGCCCCACCGCCAGTTGATGGTCATGACAGGATTTTCCTGTCTGTCTCTCCTGTCTGCGCTCTTTACACCTCTATGTGGAGAGATGCTCTGGGAAGGAGGCAGGTTGTAGGGCTTGTATATACAACAAGCTCTCACAGTCTCACATCAGAATTACACGTACATCCATGTTTCTCCAATGTCAAATTTCAAAGTTGTTCCAAATTTCTAAGTGATTAAGGTTACGTTTAGGCATTAACTTCAAAATCTTAAGGTTAGGCATTAACTCCGAATTGTTATGGTTAAGGTTAATGTTTGGGAAAGGCTTAAAACAAAAAAATCTCCAAAACAACTTTCTATTGCTGGATTTGGAACATGCTACCTTTTGCCCCTTTTGATGCTTACGCCCATCCACCATCCCCGTCCACAAGGCCTAGCAAAACCAAAACTTACTTGAAGGTAACTGTTGCCTCTTGTGGTCGGTTTTCACGTCATCTCCTGAAGTCTTCAGACATGGATGGACGTCTAATACTGTTTTGTATCACGGGTGACCTGGTTATGTATAAAGGCTTCTCATGGCTGTGAAAGTGGTGATACCAAATGTATGTATGTCCCTGTGTGCAGTCTAAGGTGGGTGTTTCTCTTGCAGTTTGTTGTGATTTGCCTCTATTAACGTACTTAAATCAATTATTTTGTTTCCAGAATGTTTGGTTTGAGTTATGTTGGGTTCCAGAATGTTTGGTTTGAGATATGTTGGGTTCCAGAATGTTTGGTTTGAGTTATGTTGGGTTCCAGAATGTTTGGTTTGGGTTATGTTGGGTTCCAGAATGTTTGGTTTGGGTTATGTTGGGTTCCAGAATGTTTGGTTTGAGATATGTTGGGTTCCAGAATGTTTGGTTTGGGTTATGTTGGGTTCCAGAATGTTTGGTTTGGGTTATGTTGGGTTCCAGAATGTTTGGTTTGAGATATGTTGGGTTCCAGAATGTTTGGTTTGGGTTATGTTGGGTTCCAGAATGTTTGGTTTGGGTTATGTTGGGTTTCAGAATGTTTGGTTTGGGTTATGTTGGGTTCCAGAATGTTTGGTTTGGGTTATGTTGGGTTCCAGAATGTTTGGTTTGAGTTATGTTAGGTTCCAGAATGTTCTTGATGTTCTTTCTCTTCTCTTCTGGCTCTCCTCATCTTTGTCTTTCAGAACCAATGAACGGCAGGTTGGAACAGAACTTCCTCTTCCCCGGGGGAAACAATTCCATGTCGCGCAGTGCCAACATGTCTACATCCAGCTACAGCCAGGTGTCTCCCATGTCCACCCTCAGCTCCAGCCACCGAGGGGGGGCCGGGGGGTCCATGTCCATGGAGTCCACCACAACATACCTCTCTGGACAAGGTACAGATGGATGCAGAATGTGTCAGCTTTTGAATCTTTCTGTTGACTTACGATGATATGACAGTGGCAAGTAATTCCAGCTGGCTTGTCTTCACCAGAACAGTACCCTGTACAGAGTTCAGTAAACTTGGAGATTTAGAGTTTAAATGGGAAACGTGTTGACACCAGAAGTTTGCCGACCTTGCACTCAGAATGTACTGTTTGCTAGAATTCTATTGTTCAGTATCTATGTATTTGGTAGTCGTCATCACTGGTCTCCTCCTCTCCTACAGGAGGAAACTCTCTCTCCCGCACTCAGGTGATTGGGGGCGGGACGCGCACGGAGAATGTTGTCATGAGGAAGCGATCAGAGAACAGAGGTTACTATGAGTATGACGACAACATCCGAGATTCCATCGTCATAGGAGACCTGTCCAGTGGATTGTCTGGATACACAGATGGCCAAAGTAAGATTAGATTCATTTGAAGCATTTTTTTTAAGCATCATTGAAAGCATATTTTCAGCTCTTTGAGTGTAAAGAGCCGATCAATTCCAGTTCACACTGACACAGGTCACAGGCATGAGGCTACAACGAGCCAATTTAGATGAGGTCTTTGAATAGGAGGTCTTTGAATAGGAGGTCTTTGAATAGGAGGTCTTTGACAAGGAGGTCTTTGACAAGGGGGTCTTTGACTATGAGGTCTTTGCTAAGGAAGATGCCATCACATAGTTTTCAGATATTTCTGACCTCTACTGTTAAAACCTGAAAGAAGCTCATCTGTTTGTGTGAATCAATCATGGTTATAAATGTCAGATATACAGATCATCTACAGCAGGCTTACTGATGAGGTGCATGAAGCAGCTGGCTTGGATATCTGTTATCGATTACTGGGGTTGGTGGCTGCACAGAGCTATGCAGGCGCTATGCTGACTGTCGCTCTCTTCTTCTCCTGTTGTTCTCCATACTTCATTCCTCTCCTCCCTCGCCTCTTTCACTGTCCTCCTTCCTTTTCCTCCCTTTGTTCCTTCTCCCACTCTTTCACTTCCTGTCCTCCTCCTCCTCCTCCTGCTCCATTTTTGCTTGCTCCGTGCATTCTCAGGTACGTATGGCTTCAGTCCCACTCAGACACAGAGTCAGTACGACTACGGTATGTCTCAGGCCTTCTGGGCCACGACCCAGTCTGAGGATGTCAACGATGCACTACTGAACCTGGACAGGGTGCTCCAGGGTGAGTCTGTCTGTCTGCAGTACACTCAGCTGTCCTCTCTCACACCACTGGGACAATAGCAGGGCCTAAAGAAAAACTATGGCCTCATGGTAGGGCTCACCATGCCCATAGCTGGTGTGACAGGAAGGCTTTGTGTTGCTGAAGCAGTTTTTTGCTTTATGTTTTTTTTATAGGTGAAAGTTCTCATTCTCCCTCTCCCTCTCTCGCTCTCTCTCTCTGCATCACGCTCACTCACCTCTCATTAATCCTATCTCATCTTGTAATAGTCTATGTAACCCCTGTAATTTTGACTCCACTTAACCCCTAACCACCCTCCTTCCCTAAATCCATCTCTCTCTCCCCCTCATTGACCTATTTTTCTCCCCCCCAGATGCTCGTTTGGCCCCTGGGGTCCCTGACACCCCCACCAGACTGGTGTTCTCTGCCCTGGGCCCAACTGCCCTGAAGATCAGCTGGCAGGAGCCCCACTGTGACAGGGATGTTTTAGGGTACTGTGTTCTCTACCAGCTGCTCAATGGAGGTATGGACCCATGGTTATTTGTGTCACATTCTAAACACATTGTGTTTTGTTGATGTGCAGAAGAAGAATATTGTTTTTCACTTGGAACCTGTGATCATAGTTGTCAGGTTTGGTTGAATAGGATCCCCAAATTGAGATCCGAACCGAATTGGATCTGTGAAATTCCAATCCGACATCGACAGGACACAGTAATTTATTTGAAAATCATTACCCGATCCGATGTGGACCAGATCTGACCCAAAATATGTCAGAGATGAGGTAGAATCAGATTCAAATTGGGTCGGATCTGTATCGGACCCAAATAATAAAAAATGCAGCTTTATTGGTGCGCATGCCTGCAGAATTGTTTTGGCTTGTGTAGGCAGTGAACTTTCACATGCATTTTCTGTAGTAGGCCTATCTAAAATAAATGAGTTGTGGTCTACACCTCAGCTTAGTGTTTTCATAAATGGCATCCCTAATTTAAAATGTGGACACAATGACGTGTGGTTTGAGGTGTGTGGTGAAGAGACTACTAGTTTTGTCTCTGCAGAATGCTCTCTGTCTCCCGCTAATTCATGTGTATTCATTGTTTAATTGTGTGAATTGTTTCCCCTTTGTTTGTTAATGTTTATTTTGTATATATTTTTGTAGAGCACACATAGAAGTACCTGGCCTGTGTGCAAATGTTGACCTATAAACGTTCCCATTTGGGGATGTCTGATAATATCCAGGTTGTATCACATCAGGCCGTGATTGGGAGTCCCATAGGGCAGCGCACAATTGTCCCAGCGTCGTCTGGGTTTGGCTGGGGTAGGCCGTTATTGTAAATAAGAATTTGTTCTTAACTGACTTGCCTAGTTAAATAAAGGTTACATTTAAAAATAGATATTTTTTATATTTCTGATCGTCTTAACTCACCACCACTTATGAACTGGGGAGCTTCTGAAAGTAGTTTTTCCCATCACTTCACAGAAAGTCAGACTGTTTAACATCCATTGCGAACGACAAGAGTTCCTAAGTAACCACCACACATCGTGAAATAGCACCATATTGCTGATCCCATATCTCCAGTTGAAACAATGATCGCTATAGAGAGAGCTCAAGCCAGACAGAGGCAGACAGGTGGAAGAGAGACATTAAGGCTATTGACTGAATCAACTGCCATGCATAGCAATTGTGATTTCTAGGATATTTCATTTCATCAGGATATTTTCCTCTTCACATACAGTGAGGGAAAAAAGTATTTGATCCCCTGCTGATTTTGTACGTTTGCCCACTGACAAAGAAATGATCTGTCTATAATTTTAATGGTAGGTTTATTTGAACAGTGAGAGACAGAATAACAACAAAACAATGCAGAAAAACGCATGCCAAAAATGTTATAAATTGATTTGCATTTTAATGAGGGAAATAAGTATTTGACCCCCTCTCAATCAGAAAGATTTCTGGCTCCCAGGTGTCTTTTATACAGGTAACGAGCTGAGATTAGGAGCACACTCTTAAAGGGAGTGCTCCTAATCTCAGTTTGTTACCTGTATAAAAGACACCTGTCCACAGAAGCAATCAATCAATCAGATTCCAAACTCTCCACCATGGCCAAGACCAAAGAGCTCTCCAAGGATGTCAGGGACAAGATTGTAGACCTTCACAAGGCTGGAATGGGCTACAAGACCATCGCCAAGCAGCTTGGTGAGAAGGTGACAACAGTTGGTGCGATTATTCGCAAATGGAAGAAACACAAAAGAACTGTCAATCTCCCTTGGCCTGGGGCTCCATGCAAGAGCTCACCTTGTGGAGTTGCAATGATCATGAGAACGGTGAGGTATCAGCCCAGAACTACACGGTAGGATCTTGTCAATGATCTCAAGGCAGCTGGGACCATAGTCACCAAGAAAACAATTGGTAACACACTACGCCGTGAAGGACTGAAATCCTGCAGCGCCCGCAAGGTCCCCCTGCTCAAGAAAGCACATATACATGCCCGTCTGAAGTTTGCCAGTGAACATCTGAAGGATTCAGAGGACAACTGGGTGAAAGTGTTGTGGTCAGATGAGACCAAAATGGAGCTCTTTGGCATCAGCTCAACTCGCCGTGTTTGGAAGAGGAATGCTGCCTATGACCCCAAGAACACCATCCCCACCGTCAAACATGGAGGTGGAAACATTATGCTTTGGGGGTGTTTTTCTGCTAAGGGGACAGGACAACTTCACCGCATCAAAGGGACGATGGACGGGGCCATGTACCGTCAAATCTTGGGTGAGAACCTCCTTCCCTCAGCCAGGGCATTGAAAATGGGTCGTGGATGGGAATTCCAGCATGACAATGACCCAAAACACACGGCCAAGGCATCAAAGGAGTGGCTCAAGAAGAAGCACATTAAGGTCCTGGAGTGGCCTAGCCAGTCTCCAGACCTTAATCCCATAGAAAATCTGTGGAGGGAGCTGAAGGTTCGAGTTGCCAAACGTCAGCCTCGAAACCTTAATGACTTGGAGAAGATCTGCAAAGAGGAGTTGGACAAAATCCCTCCTGAGATGTGTGCAAACCTGGTGGCCAACTACAAGAAACGTCTGACCTCTGTGATTGCCAACAAGGGTTTTGCCACCAAGTACTAAGTAATGTTTTGCAGAGGGGTCAAATACTTATTTCCCTCATTAAAATGCAAATCAATTTATAACATTTTGACATGCGTTTTTCTGGATTTTTTTGTTATTCTGTCTCTCACTGTTCAAATAAACCTACCATTAAAATGATAGACTGATCATTTCTTTGTCAGTGGGCAAATGTACATAATCAGCAGGGGATCAAATATTTTTTTCCCTCACTGTATAATTTGGGATCTGGCCAGTGTTTCACATATTACCAAACCGATCCAAGGTCCGTGGCCGCCAAGCGTGATCCAAGGGTCAACTACTATACTGGGTCGGACCTCGGGTAATCGGGTTCGGGAATATCCGTGAAGACTTCTGATAGGATTTGAACAAAGCCATATCAACTGTTTTAGTACTCATAACCTTCTCCCAGCATGCCTCTACAGTAATCTAAACCCCTTTGTCTCTCTGTCCAGGTGATGTGAAGCGTATAAACATGTCCAGCCCCGCAGAGAACTCCGTGGTGGTGCAGGACCTGCTGCCTAATCATTCCTACCTGTTCAAGGTGAAGGCTCAGAGTCAGGAAGGCTGGGGACCGGAGAGGGAGGGAGTCATCACCATAGAGTCAGCTGTCGACCCCAACAGCCCACTCAGCCCAATGCCAGGTAATCAGCTATACAACCCACTCAGCCCAATGCCAGGTAATCAGCTATACAACCCACTCAGCCCAATGCCAGGTAATCAGCTATACAACCCACTCAGCCCAATGCCAGGTAATCAGCTATACAACCCACTCAGCCCAATGCCAGGTAATCAGCTATACAACCCACTCAGCCCAATGCCAGGTAATCAGCTATACAACCCACTCAGCCCAATGCCAGGTAATCAGCTATACAGACCACTCAGCCCAATGCCAGGTAATCAGCTATACAACCCACTCAGCCCAATGGCAGGTAATCAGCTATACAACCCACTCAGCCCAATGCCAGGTAATCAGCAATACAACCCACTCAGCCCAATGGCAGGTAATCAGCTATACAACCCACTCAGCCCAATGCCAGGTAATCAGCTATACAACCCACTCAGCCCAATGCCAGGTAATCAGCTATACAACCCACTCAGCCCAATGCCAGGTAATCAGCTATACAACCCACTCAGCCCAATGCCAGGTAATCAGCTATACAACCCACTCAGCCCAATGCCAGGTAATCAGCTATACAGACCACTCAGCCCAATGCCAGGTAATCAGCTATACAACCTAATGGCAGGTAATCAGCTATACAGACCACTCAGCCCAATGCCAGGTAATCAGCTATACAGACCACTCAGCCCAATGCCAGGTAATCAGCTATACAACCTAATGGCAGGTAATCAGCTATACAACCTAATGGCAGGTAATCAGCTATACAGACCACTCAGCCCAATGCCAGGTAATCAGCTATACAGACCACTCAGCCCAATGCCAGGTAATCAGCTATACAGACCACTCAGCCCAATGCCAGGTAATCAGCTATACAGACCACTCAGCCCAATGCCAGGTAATCAGCTATACATTGCCTCCCATTGTGGATCCCTCTTATCCTCACTCCTTTGGTTAGCTGATTGATTTCTGACCTCCGACCTCTAGCTCTCTGTTTCCGTTTTACTCTACATTTAATTTTTCTCTCTCCAATTACCTCTTTTTATCTTTCAATCCCTTGTTCCTTGGTCTCTCCTTCACTCCCTCCATGTATTCTCTTCCCCTCTCTCTCTCACTCACTCGGTCTTCCTGCCTCAGTTTCTCCCTTCCCTCTCAGTAAACCCAGTGCTCCAGGCCCCCTGATATTCACAGCTCTGTCCCTTAACTCTCTCCCCCTCTCCTCTCTCACTCCCCTTCTCCCCCTCTCCCTCAGGTTCTCCCTTCACTCTCAGTAAACCCAGTGCTCCAGGCCCCCTGATATTCACAGCTCTGTCCCTTAACTCTCTCCCCCTCTCCTCTCTCACTCCCCCTCTCCCTCAGGTTCTCCCTTCACTCTCAGTACCCCCAGTGCTCCAGGCCCCCTGGTGTTCACAGCTCTGTCCCCCGAGGCACTGCAGCTGAGCTGGGAGAAACCCCGCAAACCCAACGGAGACATCCTGGGCTACGTGGTCACCTGTGAACATCTGCACGGAGGAGGTGAGACTGAACACTGACTCCAGATCAGTTTTCGGGGATGGTAGAGATTTGTCAACAGTCATTTGCTAGGATTTATACATTGACGTGATCCAGAGAGACAAAATCAAAGACTCTTCTATTTTGTTGATCTCTATGTCTTCTTGACTTGTTATTGGACAATGCTAATCAAATGACCTTTAACTTTCATATTTATATCCACTTTAATTTCCTAGTCTGATCCCCACTTTCCCCCTTTACCCCCCCCCCCCCCCCAGGTGACATGCGTTCCTTCCAGGTGAGCGGTGACAGCGCTGAGACCAGTCTGACAGTTCCGGACCTGAGTGAGAACATGCCGTACAAGTTCAAAGTTCAGGCCAGGACGACCCAGGGCTTCGGCCCCGAGAGGGAGGGCATTATCACCATCGAGTCTCAGGATGACGGTAAGAGGACAGAGCCCTACAAGAGTCTCTTTTATCTAAGGTTTTATCTAGTGCTTAAATTGAAATGAATAAGGTTTCGGTACTCGGTGCTCACTTTACAGGTACCATGCTGGGTTTCATATTTAGAAGCCAGTGTTCTATGCGTTTGTACATTTGGAATTGTATTGTATACTAATGTATGATTCTGTCTCTTTCTCCCCTCTGTAGGTAGCATATCTCAACTAGGAGGCCTAGGCGGTATGTCTCAACTAGGAGGCCTAGGCAGTATGTCTCAACAAGGAGGCCTAGGCGGTATGTCTCAACAAGGAGGCCTAGGCGGTATGTCTCAACAAGGAGGCCTAGGCGGTATGTCTCAGTACAGCAGTCAGTCCTTGACCAAGAGAGATGTGTACCAACTTCCTACAGAGGGCAGCACACGCACCAACGTCACACACACCATGATCAACGACCCATACTACTCAGGTAGTGTATCAATTTAATCTTTCTCTCTCTCTCTCTCTCTCTCTCTCTCTCTCACTCCCACAGCATTTCTCTCTCTCTCACACAGCATTTCTCTCACTCTCACTATCTCACTCTCTGGCACAGCATTTCTCTCACTATCTCACTCACAGCATCTCTCTAACCCCCTCTCCTCCCTCTAGGAGATGGTATGATGATGGTGGGGAAGACGACCCAGCACACAGAGACCAGCGGCATGGTGACACGTCATGTGACGAAGGAGGTGGTGCAGAGGAGCGTGCAAGTGGCCGGCACCAGCAGCGTCACCAAGAAGGTCGAGAGGTCCTTCTACGAGACCTGAAGTCAAAGGTCAACAACAAGATGGCGGCGTCCTCGGTCCCCAACATGTCCTCCTCTCTGTCTGTTACAAACAATGGCTCCTGTCCTCCATCGGACACGGGATTCATTTTCATTCTTAATTATTTCGTTTTGTCGTTTGTTTCTATTTTGTTGCAAACATTTTACATTCAAAGACCTCTACCACCCCCACAAAGAGATGTCTTGTTGGAAGTTTGTAATTCTCTATTGCTTCTACCTGATACCACACCCAGAGGCTTTAGATAAGGCAAGGCCATTACACTTATGAGGTCGGTTCTCAATAGTTAAAGTAGAGTTGGCTCCTGCTAATATATCTTTTGACAGAGATTATCTGAGAGATAAAGAGAGGGAGAGTAGGTAAGAGTTTTTGTATTGGTTGGCTACTTTGAGCGTTTGCTAATTCGCATACATTACAGTTTTAATTTAGATATAACCTCAAATAAAGGTATTCCCAGGTAACAGCATTTCATAGTTAAAGTGTGTTTCATTACTGTGTCATTGTTTCTGATTGAGTGCTATGGTCTAAAACTTTTTGTGTCTAACTAATATATTCTAGCATAACTTAAACGACTTAGTCCGGATATTTCTGAGGTATATGTTTTGAGACAAAATAATATTGTATTGTCAAACCTATGTTGTGCTTTAGTTCAATTCAAAATGCTGTCATTGTAAAGAGTCCTTACACTTAGTAAGACATGGCGAGATGAATTAGTTGTGAATAGTCATTAACATTTCATAAATATACCAACAAAAATGTATAAGGCATTTTTATACTTTTTCATCATATCTATTCATCAGTTACTTACTGTTTTTTTTATATCTGTCTATTTTATTACACTTAATAAAGATTGAATATAAACCACTTCTAGATGCATTTCTGTATATGCTCATGTACAATTCATTTGGAAAGTATTCAGACCCCTTCCCTTTTTCACATTTTGTTACGTTAGCCTTATTCTAAATGTTTTTTTTTTTTTAAATACTCCTCAATCTAAACACAATACCCCATAATAACAAAACAGGTTTTTAGAAATGTTTGTATTTTTGAAATCCTTATTTACATAAGTATTCAGACCCTTTGCTATGACTCGAATTTGAGCTCAGCTGCATCCTGTTTCCAATGATCATCCTTGATGTTTCTACAACTGTGATTGGAGTCCACCTGTGGTAAATTCAATTGGACATGATTTGGAAAGGCACACACCTGTCTGTATAAGGTCCCACAATTGACAATGCATGTCAGAGCAAAAACCAAGCCATGAGGTCGAAGGAATTGTCCGTAGAGCTCCGAGACAAGATTGTTTTGAGCCACAGATCTGGGGAAGGGTACCAAAACATTTCTGCAGCATTGAAGGTCCCCAAGAACACCGTGGCCTCCATCATTCTTAAATGGAAGAAGTTTGGAACCACCAAGAATCTTCCTAGAGCTGGCCGCCCGGCCAAACTGAGCAATCGGGAGAAGGGCTTTGGTCAGGGAGGGGACCACGAACCCGATGGTCACTCTGACAGAGCTCCAGAGTTCCTCTGTAGAGATGGGAGAAACTTCTATAAGGACAACCATCTCTGCAGCACTCCACCAATCAGGCCTTTACGGTGGAGTGACCAGACGGAAGCCACTCCTCAGTAAAAGGCACATGACAGCCCGCTTGGAGTTTGCCAAAAGGCACCTAAAGACTGACCATGAGAAACAATATGAAACCAAGATTGAACTCTTTGGCCTGAATGCCAAGCGTCATGGCTGGAGGAAATCTGGCACCATCCCTACAGTGAAGCGTGATGGTGGCAGCATCATGCTGTGGGGATCTTTTTCATCGAGGGATAGATGAACGGAGCAAAGTACAGAGATCCTTAATGAAAACCTGCTCCAGAGCATTCAGGACCTCAGGCTGGGGCGAAGGTTCACCTTCCAACAGGAGAATGACCCTAAGCACTCAACTAAGACAACGCAGGAGTTGCTTTGGGACAAGTCTCTGAATGTCCTTGAGTGGCCCAGCCAGAGCCCGGATTTGAACCCGATCGAACATCTCTGGAGAGACCTGGAAGCGACGCTCCCCATCCAACCTGACAGAGCTTAAGAGGATCTGCATAGAAGAATGGGAGAAACTCCCCAAATACAGGTGTGCCAAGTTTGTAGCGTCATTCCCAAGAAGACGTGAGGCTGTAATCGTTGCCAAAGGTGCTTCAACAAAGTACTGAGTAAAGGGTCTGAATACTTATGTAAAATTGCTAAAAAACATTTTTTGCTTTGTCATTATGGGGTATTGTGTGTAGATTGATTAGGGAAAAAAACTATTGAACCACTTTAGATAAGGCTGTCATGTAAAGAAATGTGGAAAAAGTCAAGGGGTCTGAATACTTTTCAAAGGCACTGCAGGGTAGCAAACTACCGGTAATTTACCAAAGTTACCGGAATTGTTGCAAATGTTGGTAATTATCAGGCAATCTATGGTAATTTATACTTGAATATATGTATTCATATATAGTACGCATTTTGTACATCTGTGTCCATATCGTCCATTAGTTTCTAGTGGTTCAAGAGAAAAAAAGCCTAATTAATGAAAAATTAATCTAATCAACAATGGCGTTTTCAATTAAGGCCTAGATTCAATCAGATCAAGCGTTAACCCGGCAGTAGCGTTGGAGCTGTCAAATCGGTGAGCAGCTGTTTGAGATCATTGTCACCAAGCCACACCCATCCCACTAGCTTTAAAAGTTCCGAACGGGAAAGTCGAGGCTATATAGAAATAATGACGCTCAAACTAAAAATCATTAAACAAAATAATTAGGATTTCTATGGTGTAGATTACATCTCGCATTCCAGTGTTCAAACTTGTAAACAAGGCTGTATGGGATTTCCCTTAATGCAACTCCATGCAGCCAATGGAAAAGTCTGCTTTAGGTAGGCCGTCATTGTAAATAAGATTTTCGTTCTGAACTGACTTTCCTAGCTAAATAAAGGTAAAATAAAATAAAATGAAGGTATTATGCCAGGAGCCGCTTGTGGATTTGACAGCTCTAACGCAGTTCCATTTCCGACCCTAGCAAAACAACTGCTATGTGGATGTCGGCTAAAGCGAATCTGATTTAAAGAGGATCTGATCTAAAGAGGATCTGATTTAATGCGGATCTGATTTAAAGAGGATCTGATCTAAAGGGGATCTGATTTAAAGGGGATCTGATCTAAAGCGGATCTGATTTAAAGCGGATCTGATTTAAAGCGGATCTGATCTAAAGAGGATCTGATTTAAAGCGGATCTGATCTAAAGAGGATCTGATCTAAAGAGGATCTGATCTAAAGCGGATCTGATTTAATGCGGATCTGATTTAAAGAGGATCTGATTTAAAGAGGATCTGATCTAAAGGGGATCTGATTTAAAGGGGATCTGATCTAAAGCGGATCTGATCTAAAGAGGATCTGATTTAAAGAGGATCTGATCTAAAGAGGATCTGATCTAAAGAGGGTCTGATTTAAAAGAGGTTCTGATCTAAAGATGATCTGATTTAAAAAGAGCCCTAACTCTTCTATTTACTTTTTTCACAACTGCCACCAGTTTGGCGCCCCGAAACATTAACAACAAAGACATAGTTAAATATATAAACGTGTGTAAATAATATCAATAATATTTAATGCTGAAACCCTCATATTAAACACCAATGTCATTCACTAAGTTGATGGATTGTATTTAGGATAATGTTTTCATCCATTTTTTTATTTTAAAATGATCTTATTTTATATGTGACAAGGCCCCACAGAGGCCAGAAATAATTACAGACACCTGTGATAGTCTGAAGTACCCATAAAGGCCACTAGATGTCATGTGATGAAAATTCCATAAAATTCCTGAAAGCTACAAAAATTCTGGTAGTTTACTGGTAGACTTTGAAGGTTACCAGTAATATACCCTACCTTTGCAACCCTAATGCCACACCTTCGTAGACTAGAAACCGACAAACATCTTCTTGAGATTTTTCTTCATTTATTGATGAATGAAAAAAAGCATTGTTATCACACCATTTTACACACACTGTCAATATCAACCGTAACTTCCAAAAATATGCTGATACACGTTATGAGACTGGCAAGCTGGAGAGTGGAGTTAGAGAATCAGAAAATCAAAGAATAAGAGAATCAGAGAGGAAGAGAATCAGAGACGAAGAGAGGAAGAGAATCAGAGACGAAGAGAGGAAGAGAATCAGAGAATCAGAGAATCAGAGAGGAAGAGAATTAGAGAGTCAGAGAATCAGAGAGGAAGAGAATCAGAGAATTAGAGAATCAGAGAGGAAGAGAATCAGAGAGGAAGAGAGGAAGAGAGGCAGAGAATCAGAGAATTAGAGAATCAGAGAGGAAGAGAATCAGAGAATTAGAGAATCAGAGAGGAAGAGAATCAGAGAATTAGAGAATCAGAGAGGAAGAGAATCAGAGACGAAGAGAGGAAGAGAGGCAGAGAATCAGAGAATTAGAGAATCAGAGAGGAAGAGAATCAGAGACGAAGAGAGGAAGAGAGGCAGAGAATCAGAGGCAGAGAATCAGAGGAAGAATGAAGTACTGCATGCTACTCTCTCTACCCTCCCTTTATACAGTATAGACTGTAAACCCCAGCTGTCTGTCTGTCTGTCTGTCTGTCTGTCTGTCTGTCTGTCTGTCTGTCTGTCTGTCTGTCTCTGTCTCTGTCTCTGTCTTCTGTGTGCAAGCTCTTGCTGAACTAAATATCAACTACGTCAGATCTTTGGGTAATTTGGGCAGCACGTTCTTTTACAGTTCCTTTGTACCTTGAAGTAGTGTGGCATGAAGGCAATGTAATAAAAAGTGTAACAGGGAGGAGGTAATAATTGTTCTTCAGCCCAGGTCCTAAGGAGTGCATGCATTTGTTCCAGCCTTGTTTTAACACACCTGAATGAACTAATCAACTAATCATCACACCATCGAATCAGGTGTGATAGTGCTGGACCAGAACAAAAGCCTGCCCTCCACTAGCCTGGAATTTACACTGAATATCGCTACACTTACAATATTCAGTGTGGATTCCAGGCTAGCTCTCAAGGACCAGGTTTGAAGAGCGCTGTAATATGTTATCACCAGAGACAGGGTCCAGGGCAGAGGCATGGTTCCCTGGTCTGTGCCGGCCTGATCACCAGATCCCTCACCACCTCTACAGTCCCAAACACGGGGAACAGTCTCTCTGTGAAGGTCTCGTTGTACGTGTAGATGTGGGACCTCTTCTCCACATCATAGAAGGAGAGCTGGCCCTGCTCATAGTCCAGGTAGACCCCTACCTTCCTGGGGACCAGCATCTGGGCCAGCGGCGTGGAGGGCACCGTCAGCGCCTTGAGGTCTGAGCCCCTCTCCAGCCTCAGGGTGAGGTAGCCCGTCTGTGTGTTGAGGGGACTGTAACCCTTCCTCTGGGCGGAGCCTTTAGCCACGCCCAGCCGCCAGTCCCGGTCGCCCACTTCGACTTCCCAGTAATGGCGCCCGGAGATGTAGCCCTCGTTTCCCAGAGCGCAAAACCACCAGCCGTCGAAGCGGCGACTGCAGTTAGGGATGTCTCGCCGCTCCAGGCCACAGCGCATGCGCTTGTCATCATCAGAGAGGAAGAGGTCAGGGTTGGCTGTCTTGGGGTCAAGGGTCACTTCCTCTGCAGCATCACAGATCCAGTTCCATACTGAGATAAAAGGTTGTTGTTAGAGTAAGAAAAGGGATGACTGTATTTACAGTTGCCTTTACTCCTCAATAACAAATCCATTAGGAGTTTCACATACCATTGTGGGGAATGTAGCGGGCTGCATCTGAAAGTGTCAACAAAACTGGGGTTAAAATACTTTCAAAAGTTCAATCTTAACCCATTT